>NC_141622.1:40973216-41164466 GCF_047967505.1 Dipteris shenzhenensis | reverse complement strand
TCGATGCAGCTGCCCGTTGTGCTGTTGGGAAGAGCCGTTGAAGGAGTAGGCTTCGCACGGAAAGCCGATGCTACCAAGTATCTGTGTTGAAGGAGGACTTGGAGGGCTAGTTGGCAGTCGTTGGCACTACCGCAGTCCGCGAAGGCTTGAAAGTCACGCGAAGGAAGAGGTACTGGTGCTGCAGGACGTGAAGGTGCCGATGGACGCGATAAGTCACGTGGCGGTATTCATCAACCTGCCGGATGCGAATGCCAAGATGCCACTCAACGTTGCAGAGTACGTGGGATCACTGGGAAACGTTCCGCATCTAGCTCGTAGTCATTGCAGGTGAGACGGCTGAGCCGTCGCTGGAGGAGGCGCACGTTGCTGTGTGTGTGGGCGAGCCGTTGTAGGAGGCGGGCATTATGGAGAGGTGCTGGAGGCGAGCTCGCAGGAGGGGTAGCCGTAATGCTCACTGGAGCTAAGGCACCGTGAGAGTTGGCTGTGGGCGTAGTTGGAGATCGTTGGAGAGGCATAGCCAGCAGCTTGATTGTTCAGAGTCGGATGCTTCCGGAGAAGTTTGCAACCCTGCAGCCCGCCATCCTTCCTACAAACGACAGTCGTGAGGCTCAGCCACTTGTAGATGAAGCAGTTCGTGTGCTACTGGAGTCGGTGGAGCAGCCCGAGGATGGAGCTACTGATGCAAGACTATGGCATCATTGTCTTGTAGAAGGCTGCAGTTGGAGCATTGACGAGAGCTGCTGGAAGAGCTAGTGCTGGGCTGCGGCCGTTGGAGACTCTGTGTAAGACGATGATGGAGTCGTTGTAACTAGTCAGCCGCCCTTGCTGCTTTGGAGTCTCTCTTTCTCTCTGATATGGAGGCTCTTTCTTCTAATCTCTTAGAGTCCTCTATTCCTCATAGAAATTCTCACACTTTCTCTCAGCATGAATGGATTTCAATCTCTTACTCACTCATAATGGAAGTCCTCACAAAGAATGAACGGAATGAATAATTCTCAAAGGAGATGACGGAAATCTTCTTTCAATGGATGGAAATTCTCTCAACGGAAGTGAACGGAAGAATCTCACAATCGCTCAAGAGAACTCTCAATCTCACAATCTCTCTCACACTCTCAAGAATCTCAATGTCTCAACGGAAGACAAGGGAGCTCTGATACCATGACAAAATATGAAGAGGGGAGAGGAGAAGAGTAGAGATGAGGAGAGAGGGCACAGCTAGAGAGCACACCACAAATGACTAACTGTACACTAGAATTAGTTGAAAAAATAGAATATATACAAACCCTTTTAGGGTTAGGGTTAGGGGATCTAACCCTTTCCTTTATAGCACTCTATAAGGTTAGTGCTATGCACATATGATCACGTGATGGTGCTATGCACACATGATCACATGATGTTGAGCGTGAACTCTCAACACGTTACTCCTTACCTTTGATTATGTTTCATGCCTCAGTGCTTTGTCTCCTCATACCTTGGTCCTCGAATCTCCCCCCCACACACACGTTTCTTTACATTTTCAAATTCCCCCATCTTTAAAAAAGTTTTAACATGCCCCCCCCCCCCTTTTTCCTTTTTTAAGTTTGTATTTATTTAAAATTAGTTCCCCTTTCTTTGAAATTATTTCTTTAAATTTCTCTCTCCAAAAATCCTTTCTTTAATAATTCTTAAATCTCCTTCTTTAAATTCTGAAATGCAACAAGACACAGAGAGATGTGTCCTATGACATATATAAGTAAGATGATAAGGGGATAAGGTCCCATATATTCTATGCACATACCAATGGTGTAATTTAGATTCACACCCCCTCTTAAATTGCACTTGCAAAATTAAAATACTCTAAAAGTAGAACACCAAAAAACTGTTACAACTTAGCATGAAAACTCTACAAGCATGTATAATGTTTGCATATACTAAGTGTTCTTTGCTTGCAGATGATTGAAGTGTGATCCTCATCTTGAGATCTCAACATCCCAAATTCTTAAAGGTAAATTTTTTTTCTCTATTGATCTTTCTCATGATTTTAGTAGATTGCAAAAATGTAAATACTAAAAATGCAAGGTGCCATGTGCCCAAGGAAGCTCTTATTTCTTGATCTTATAATTTTTGGAGAGGGAGCGTGGCAACTCTATTCCCAAGAAAATGTGTGGTTATGCCTTCTATGCAAACTACTATGTGAAAAATGCAAAATGCATTTTAACTATCTAACATAACATTTACTCTCATTTTCAATATTCAATTTCAAACTCACTATCTCAAAGTGCTATGTGATGCATGGAAATTGTTGGGTGCCCAAGAAAGGGAACATTCCTTGGACTTGTAGATGAAGTACGCCAACTCTACCACCACACAAACATGTAGGTATGTACTAGTATTAACATTAAAGTATTTGGATTCACATACCCCGTCAGTTTTGTAGTCATGGACTCGACCCAGTAGTCGGGATATGAAGCCATCATAGGAAGCCCTTCTTATGAATGTCCATGCTCGTACATGATTGCCATGCTGATAACATTTATTTGCGGAACGATCATGCGAGTGGACTTGCACACCTACAAGGCCCACCCATTATCAGGACACATTTTTGCCGTGGAATCTGACGCAACCATCTGGACAACATCCTTGAAGCTATTCCAACACTGTCAGAGGGAAGAGGAGGAAAAGGAGTCCGATGAATTTTGGTATTCACCTCTTCCCAAGCTGGAATTTTCTCAAAACTAGATGCACATCCTGCCAACATTGATGTTCCAGAGAGAATAGGGTTCCAAATTACAACCATCGATCTTGAGAAAATGACCTTGGTGGTTCCCCTTAGGATGTTTAACATGCTCAAACCTCGTGAGGTGAGCAAAGGGACAATAAGGTCAAATCAGGCCTCCATTGTCTAGCATCCGTTGGCACCACTACCATCCACCATGAGTTATGTTCCAATTGGGGAGCCAAAGTGAGCAAGATAATCTCCCCAGCTGGCTCTATAAGTTCCATTAAAGAGCCACCTTCAGGTTTGAAACTCCCGTTATCCAAAAGCTCGGCTTAGGACAAGAGGACAACCCCTCCCTAAGAAATAGAAAAGGAAGGTGAAGGGAAGGAAGACCTATGACAGGTACCAGCCCACTACAAGGTCTACATGATCGAAGATCACAAGATCTTATAGAAACAGGACAAGAGATCTCGAAAAGGTGGGTGCTCCCTATAAGAAAACAATACAACATCTGTGCTCAAGAGATAACAGGACCTCGTATGCAAGAGAGAAAAGCAGATAGTATGGAGAATCAAAATTTTGATTACTGTAAAACTGATACAATAGATGGCGCTACCTCCCAGCCGTGTGCTCCTATGTGAGAAGCTTTGATGGCATGCTAGAAACAGTAGAGGATGGAGACTGGATGCTAAGGAATCAGGGTTGCTGTAGCTAGTGATAAATATGGGCTTCATGGGCTTGCTCTTATATAGCCACCAGTCATAGTCAGTTAGACCCAATTGGGAGACATATGAGGAGAAGGCATTTGAGTAGCTAGGTTATCCGGTAGGTCCTAGTTTGGACACCAGATGGGGTCCATGTGTGGCCTGATGGCTGGAGAGCTTCAAATAGAGTTGGCACACTGCCAACTAGGCTACATGCAAGTGCGGGAAGGCATCCCATGACTGACCGCACTGAGGGTAGACAGAGCATTTCTCGGGGCAGCCCCCACTCTCAAGGCTGAGCAGATACCGTAGGTTAGTTTCTCTATTTTGCGCCACGGTTCAAACGTGTGGTCGGTGGCCTATTTTGGGACCAACCTCTAGTCAGTGGCCTATTTCAGGACTGCTGACCTCCAATCAGCAGCCGTTTTGGGTCGACTGGGTCGGTCTCCCAATTGGGTCTAGCTGACTACGACTGGTGGCTATATAAGAGCAAGCCCATGAAGCCCATATTTATCATTGGCCTATTTCGAGATTGACCTCCAGTCAGTGGCCTATTTTGGGACTAACCTCCAGTCGATGGCCCTTTTGGGCCGATTGGGTCATTAATGTCCACCATCTGACTTGAGAGCAATCGTACCTTTTTATTTTGCTCGACATTTTGCATCATTGTCGATTGCTACCAAGATTTCATTCCCTACCAAATGTAGAGAGGTATACCAATCCTTACGATTGGTTATGTGGCATGATGCACCACTGTCAATAATCCAAGGTTCATCCACAGGTACATGAACTATCTCCGTGCAAATCTCCTCAATTTCTACGAACAGCTCTACTGGTACTGCCTGTGCATTGTTGTTGGACTCTTTCTTTACTCCGTTCTTCTCATCTGCAATCTTCTTCCGACACTCATTCTGCTTGTGCCCTGAAACCATGTAAGAAAACAATACAACATCTGTGCTCAATAGGATAATAGGATCTTGTATGCAAGAGAGAAAAACAGATAGTATGGAGAATCAAAAATTTGATTATTATAAAACTGATACAATAGATGGCGCTGCCTCCCAGCCATGCGCTCTTGTGTGAGAACCTTCTATAGCATGCATGAAATAGTAGAGGACGGAGGCTGGATGCTAAGGAATCAGGGTTGCTATAGCCAGTGATAAATATGGACTTCACGAGCTTACTCTTATATAGCCACCAGTCATAGTCGGTTAGACCCAATTGGGAGACTAACCCAGTCGGCTGTTTTGGCTTAAAACAGCCAACTGGAGGTCAGTCCTGAAATAGGCCACCGACCACACGTTAGAACCATGGCATAGAATGGAGCAACTAACCTATGGGTATTATTTGGCCCAGAGCCATCCGGGATCATCTGGAGCTCCAAACGGGCCTTACAACTCGAGAGTGGGCTACCTCGGGAAATGCTACGTCTACCCTCAGTGCGGTCAGTCATGGGATGCCTTCCCACGCTTGCATGTAGCCTAGTTGGCAGTGTGCCAACTCTATCTGAAGCCATCCAACCATGAGGCCACACATGGCCCCCATCTAGTGTCCAAACCTGGACCTACCAGATAACCTAGCTACTCAAATGCCTTCTCCTCATATGGGGGGCTTACAAGTAGAGTTAGTTGGTTCCTGGTGTAGTTACATGAGAGTGGAGAATTGATATCTAACACTCCCAAGGATATGATAGGTCCAGCCTTGGTCAAGGAGGTAAACCTGGCTCTAGAAGGACAAGACCCCCAACCTGTATTTGTTGTTGCCAATTATCTCTCCCCTAATGAGGAGAATGCTCTAATCGCTCTCCTACGAGAATACAAGGACTTTATGGCTTGGAAATACACAGATATGAAAGGGGTGCCTGCTGAAGTTGTGCAGCACTAGATACCTATGCTCGAAGATGCCAGGCTGATATGTCAACGTCCCTACCCTATGAATCCCAAATACACACTCATAGTGAAGGAGGAAATCCATAAACTCATAGATGCGTGATTCATCGATGAGATCGAGCATACCGACTGGGTGTCACCTGTTGTGATAGTCCTGAAGAGGAATGGGAAGATTCGAGTATGCATGGACTTGAAAAAAGTTCACCATCACTAGGTACGAGCACTACCCCTTTCCATTCACGAAACATGTCCTAGAAAGGGTAGCTAGAAAGGAAGCCTATAGCTTCCTAGATGGATTCTATGGATACAACCAAGTGTCCAGCAGCCCCATAGGATCAGCACAAAATAGCCTTCGCAATCGAGTGGGGTGTGTATGTAGCTAGAGTAATGATATTTAGGTTGACCAATGTACCTGCCACCTTCCAATAGATGATGATCATAGTCTTCAAGGACCACTTGAGGGACTTTATGGAAGTCTTCTTGGATGACATATGCGTGAGCTCGATGTGGGATGATCACCTAAAATACCTAAGACTCATCTTGGAAAAGTGCTTATTGTTGTACCGTCGTACTCTGGCATCGTACATTCACCTAATACTTATCATCTTCTTCAATAAAGTGTGGTGATTCTTGATAATCGTCATCTTCTTCCTCAATATTGTGATCTCCATCTTCCTCCTATATGATGTCATTATGTGCATCTTCCTCTTGGCTCATATTGTGATCTTCATCTTCTTCGCTAGATCCATCTGGATCAATTGGAGCCGACATTGGTAGTGGCATCTCCATATCTAGATCTCTATCTTTAAAAATTTGCTTACTTTTTAGTGCAACTTGGATCACATACCACCATCTTGGATTAGAACGATTAGGATGAAAATCACCTGTATTGAAGATGGGTGCCAAATGCCATCAATTATATATATGAAATTATGCTTAAGTATATGTATCAATGGATCTTTAAAACCAAAATCTTCGATTAATTTCAATGTGATTTGATAGTAATCATACCTCACAATACCACTGATCTTGAATATAACAATTCTAACATCTTCTTGTAAGCACCCTTTCACTGTAATTGGGAGGATGAACTATCAAAGCAACAAAGAAGTCATGTCAATAATATAACATAATCATAATTACACTAACGCTCCTTTGAAAATGCTCCTTTCAAGCAACACATGTACCCTCTGGGTGTTCGAAAAGAGACAATGTCCGCCTTGACCACTGCCTCCTCTCTCTTGGAGAGGATCCATATTGCTTTTGGGAGGAAAACTTTTCCCGAAGCATGCACTTGGGGCCCCAAATGAGACATCCTGTGTTCATAGCACACAAGTCTTCTCGCACTCCTCTCGAGTCTTTTGAACCAACCAAGTGTGCCCAAATAGTAGCCCCCACATTCTTGAAGATATGCATGGGATCCAAGAGATGATTGATTTGTAACTGACTCCAATAAGGAAGCTCATAAAAGATGGATAGCCTCTTCATACCACGAGCAGGTTCCTCTCCATTCACCTTCCACGTTTGAATCCAGTCACTTGCCTTCAAATATGGTGGTGGTGGATCAAGCTGACCTTCACGCGTGAGATGGTCCAACGGAAGGTATCGAGCATGACCTTCATAAACATTTTTTCTCATATGTTTGGAGTATCATGCAAGCGGCTTTAAATCCGGTCCACCAACAGGATAAGCATAGTACCCACTTATAACAAGTCGTGCACACACGCATGAATGTGTTGGTATAAGACATGTGTGTGAAAGAGAGTCATAAAAGATTAATCCTATATTATACATGTAAAGACACAAACATGTACCTATGCACTCTCCATATCCTGGGTAGTCATGCATGGTCCACATCAAGATACCCCTAACCAAAATGTCATTGGTATGTCTAGGAGCTCTGGAAATATCAAAGACATGCACTCCTCTCCATAATATCTGTAACTCCTCTATCAAAGGTGCCATGTACACATCCATATTTTTGGCCTTGTACTTCCTTGGCACAAGTAGTGCAAGCATGAGGTGTCCCTTCTGTATTGTTAGCCATGGTGGGATATTGTAATTCACCAAGGCTATGGGCCATGTCAACTAAGATCTCGAGCATAACTCAAAAGGGTTCATGCTGTCCATGGCGAGCCCAAGATGTAAGTTGCATGGCTCCCTTGCAAGTCCAGTCACTAATTATCTGTGTGCTTCCAAGTTGCACAATCTGCAGGAATCCTCAATGTGTCATCAGTGGACCGATGAGATGCATGCCAAGTCATTACCTCCACCATGGATTTGCATCAGAACATGTGCTATATTCTTGCAATGATGGGAAAGTGTCTCAAGACCTTTACTGGTATCTGCTCACCCTACAAGTCATCTCTATATCATTGTTCCCCACACTCTGGACAACTAGCCAAATCTCCATGCTCATGGTGAAAGAGAATACAATAATTACGGCAAGCATGGATGGTATCATAATCCATACCCACCATTGTTAGCATCTTCTTTGCTTCATCTCTTGATGTGGGCATGGTATTTGGTGCAGGCAACATCTTTTGGAGCAACCTATTGCAATTCAAACGTACATAGGCTTTGAATAATGATGATTTTCAAAACAAACAATATTCAAATAACGAGTCAAATTAATGTAGGAGCTAACCTCATGAAGGCTGAGACACTTGTATCCGACCACCCATACTTTGCTTGCAGATTCAAGATTGAGAGACAAGCCCATATTTTAGACATCCTAGCATCCTCGTACAAATGTGTTGATTGCAACTCTTGCATATTGACCTCAGATTCAGACATCACGTGTAGATGCAATGTCCCTAAAAATAGAATCCATCATGTCCACCATACCCTCGTCATCATCTGGCACATTCGGGAGACTATAGTCTTGCTCAAAGTGTGAAGGTATATGCGCACCCTCGCCACCCTCCTCATCCTATCTCAAGATTTCGTGTAAATATTAGATCTTGTCTCAAGTTTTCGTGTCATGTACATATGCAATATTAATCACGAACTCAAATAGCATGATCCATCACCACATGCAACACCACTGGTGGGTACTAGTTCAGGTTCCTCCCCATACATTTGTAAGTGGTGCATGACAATATGGCATTGATGTCATACTTCTCACTTGCAATGAGTGCAATGACAATACAACCTCTCCGTAAGCCACTTTGCGCTCCCCGGTGTTGGCACATCATTTGACGATCTTCCACTCATCCCTTCCATCTGCACACCTCCAAAATCACAACATGAGCTACAAGGAAATCTATTAAGATCCAACAAATAGCCACCCATGAGCTCCCCTCCTCTCTTCTCACAATAATGCCCTGAACCATCGCTATATAGCGATGCTTTGTCCTATTCAGTCGCTATATAGCAATGCTTTTAGGATATAACTATCGCTATATAGTGACTGACCAGTGTCACTATATAGTGACATTGGGAGCTAAAACCCAGAACCTCGCATGATGCCATCTTTCACATCTCTATTACGAGAAAAGAAAAAATTGATCCTCCCACCTTATATTCAATGACCTCGCTTTCCTCCTCTCTATTCCCCACACTCCTCACTCTGCTTATGTGAAAGGAAGGCTTTCAAGAAGGTGTGTCTCTTTAAGCAATGCAGGTTTACTTTTTGTGAGATTTCATTTTGTGAGTGTTGATTCATGTTTCTCCTTGTATTACTAAGCCTATGTGCTAATTTTCATGCTTGATTTTCAGAGGTTAAGGACAAAAAACGAGATTTGGTGAAAGAAAGAAGACTGACCTCTTCTCTTTTTGGTATTTCTCTTCCTCCTCTTTCTCTTTGTTTGTAGGCTTATGCTTTCTCCTTGTTTGTAGGCTTATGCTTGTGTTCAGAGTGCATTCAATAAATGTAAACACAAATCACATGTTAACTCAAATGCAACACGTGCAAGGAGTTGGACAAGAGACTGACAGGAGTCAGATTGCATGTAAACTAAACTAAACAATAAAAGAGCACCAGAGAACTTGTGAATTTGCAAAATGGATATATTGTATTATGTTTTAGTAGAGATAAACAATAACTCAACCTCAAAATGGGTTGTTACAAGACTCTTATAGCTATCTAGATCCATTCATATTGTTATAAGTCTGTAGTCACTTATATCTTTTAGTAACAGCCCTTGCTACGAAACATCATACTATTGCAGTAGCCCACTACTTATTAGTTATAGAAAGTGGTATCCACTACATACTTAGTAATTGCCTTGTGCCATGGGACTAGCTTATCCTAACCTATGTTGACCCTAGGTTATTAGCCACATAGGTGGAGACTGAGTCTTCAACACCTGGCACTTCTGATGGAGAGACTTTTTCTCAAAAAGTTAGAGACTCAAACCCTTTACTGGGAATAATCCTTTAGATCAAGCTTGAAATTGTGTGTCACTGCCAGGTCAATTTTTATACTTTGATTGACAATACGGTCAGCTATGGGCTGGTCTTCCTTTTTGTCCTACTTCTCTGCATTTGCTATATATTATACTACTTCTGTTGTCTTAGGTGGACTGGCACACCATGATTGAGTTGGGCTACTCATAGCATCAGCATTTGCAAAAAATTTAGGCATCTTTGTTTCTACCTAGGCATACTGATTGACCTCTTCTGCATGCATTGTAGGAGTTTTTGAGGTGTTAGCAGGTTCTTCTCCTAGTATGGAAAAATTATGCTCAAATGGCATTTGTCTTTTAGTTCCACCTTCACTCTTGCCCTGAGACCCTTAAGCTCGTGTGCCATAGCCTCATATGCATAAGTAGTTGATGCAAATGCTACATATGGGCATGTAGCAATTGCAAAAAGCCTGCTTTTAAGATTGGCCCATGCTTCTTGTGAAGTTCTACTGAGCTGATTCTTCATTTTAGTAATATCTGCTATTGTCATAAGCACACCATCTACTTCTTCTGCCATTTCCTTGAGTTGTACTGCAACATTTTCAAGCACACAGATACGATCTTTCATGAGTGTATTCTCAATCTGTAATTCTTTCTGACCAGCTCCCATTTTGTCAAGTTGAATAAAAAACTCATCCTTCATTTCTTGTAGCCATGCTTTGATAGTAGGCATGCATTCTTGTTGTACTTTGACCTACCCTGTCAATTTTTATATGTATCTCTTTTGCTGGTCCTTGGAGCTGTGGTATTCCTTAGCCATCTCTGCAACCTCTGCATGTGCATGAGCCAGCTCTTTCTCAAGTTCTGTCTGTTTGAGAAGGAAACTCTTTGCTACCTCTTTTTCTTTATGTAACTCCTGTACTTGCTTTTACAACTCCCGGTTCTTTTTTCTTTGTTGGTCATAATAGTATTTCATTGTGATTAAGGCATGGTCTACCTCCATTGTTGACACCCCCTCATGTGTCCTCTTTGCCAGTGTATCTGAGATTGGGGTATGAAAGAACAATAAGTTTCCATAGTTACAGTGAGAAACCACGTACCAGGCTATGTGGAGGAGTATTGAGTAGGATTCTCGAGAGGTCATCTTCCGGCTACACCCATGTCCTTTTTGCTACTGTGTTTGCTTTTGGATTTAGCTTAATCTTCCTGTTTTTGGCTTCTTTGATTTTCTTGGGAGCTCTGCTTCTTTGGCAATGGGAGTATCCCATAACAATTCTACTAGTGATGTTCCATACACCGCTTGCATGCTCTCCATGTGAATAGTTGGCTGCCTAATCTCTTGCTTTGTATCTTGGCTATGCCATATTTTTGTCCTTTGCTCCCTATATTGGATAATCACATGAGGCTTCTCAGTCGAACTGTGTGTTGCAAATTCGAATAGAGTAGTGATGATTGGTGAAATCTTTGAGTGTGCTCATGACCCTTGAATGCAAGATATGAGCCCAACTGATTCTGGACCATTTTCAGCTGCTCTAAGCAAGGCATATGAGTCGCGGCTCATTGTATTGGTTTTGACCAACAATTGCATTCTCTCCAAATACCAAATTAACTGCTGCCTTCTCCCATTGTCTTGCACATTATTGACAAAAAAATACTTTTTGGCAGTCTCAGGTGGGCCAAACTCTTGTTGCATCTCTTGATCAATATTCTTTTGACTCCCTTATCAACGGTAATCAAAAAACTTCTGCAACGACTTAGGGGGTAACCGTCAATGTATTTGTCAACTTACCTCCCATTTTCTGGAAAGATTTGTACTGTTTGAGGGCATCAAGTGAGGATTTCCAACCGCCTAGGGCAGTGTTGCATAGTGTAGCAAGCTGATATTTTTTAGCCATTTTTGGTTCTTCTGCACGTCTAGAGATACTTTGAATCTGGGGAAGGTAGTTGTAATTATCTGCTTCTTTAGTGCTAGCTGCGGTGTCTCATAGTCGCTCTCTATCTCTTTGTTTTCTTCTGCCATGATGGCTTTCTCTACAACAAGGCTCTGGGATGGGATCTTTCATGTAGGGGTCATCGGCTTCATCCTAGGAGCCATGTGTTGAGATATCAAGCTCCACTCATGATATGCCAAGGTGATCGTTGTGCATTTATGTCACCAACTTGTTAGCTCCAGATGCAATTGGTACACTGCCCACGAATAATAGCTAGATGATAGCTATCCTTATGTACTCTAGTTCGTGGCTCAGTTAGTATGCCACCTTAGTTAGCTGAGTTTGGTTTAAGACACACATATAGGGTTCTCTTTTCTTTGTACTAGAGTTCTTTTGGCTTTCACAACTATGAAGAGGAAAACTATTTTCAGCCTCCACCTTTGTGTGTATTCCCCCATTGTGTATGTGAGAAAGCCGCAAGTGAGACTCCTTCCCTCTCTCCCACTATCTTCACATGGTATCAGAGCCTGGTTCATGGTAAGGAGCTCAAGAAAGCAAACCAAGTTCGTAGTGTCATGGTAAGAGGACCAGTGTTGCTTTCCTTTTTCGAGTTTGGGAGCAAATCTCTGTAGGTAGCATAGTCGGAAGTGCAAGAGTGCACTGCCTCAGATTGAGATGCCCTTCGCGGTGTGGTGACTTTATTTTTTTGATTCGAGGCCATTTCGGGGCCCGTTTTAGAGGCGGAAAATCTCTATGAGCACTGAGAAAAAGGCCCTGTTTATTTTGTTGTGCGACCACTGCTTTGCAGGTTGGTGAAAAATTGCCATAAAAATTGCATCATATGCTTGTGCGTTGAGATACTCAGAGTTATAGAATCATCCTTATTGCATGTTGATGCAAAATCTTTACTAGGAAGTGACTGTGCAGTCAAATACCACTTTTGTTAGTTTTGCAGATTTGCCCGTGTGAGGCAGAAGCTGTGTTTTTGGCAGTGACAAAATATTTTGCAGTGTTCTGCAATGGCATCTGATTCTCTTTCATAGATTGTCACTGAAAAGCTTGACAAGAACAACTTCCAAGCATGGAAGTTTAGAATGATGAATTTCCTTATGGGAAAAGGCTAATGGGAGTTCATTACTGGAAATGAAGAAGAACCAGTTCTTCCTAATGTTCCCAATCAACAGGAATGCAGGCATCTAAAGGATGGCATGAGAGAGCCAGAAAAGTTATGTACTGGCTTTCTATCAGTATTTTGGATTCTATGATTGTGCATATTCAGGATCAAAGTACGCCAAAGGAGGCATGGGATACTTTGGCAAAAATTTACAGCACAAATATGCAAGCCAGGAAAATGCAGCTCAAGCAGGAGTTGCACAATGTGTAGAGAGAAAATATGAGCATCAATGATTACCACATGAAAGTGAAGAAAATTACAAATGCACTTGCTTCCATTGGGTCGCCAGTGGAAGATGATGATTTAGTTTTTGTGACCTTGAATGGTCTAGGAAAGGATTATGCACAGTTTCGGACATCCATTGCCGTCTATGAAAAATTTCTTGATTTTGAGGAGTTGTTTGCTCTTCTAATTTATGAAGAGTAGAGAAATGGTGGTGCATCTTCAGGAGGAACTTCAAAAGAAACTATCTTATACTCAAATGCTGGAAGAGGTAGAGGCAGAGGTAGAGGAGACCAATCTAGAGGCCACGGTAGAAATCAGAATATGCAGCAAACTCAAGAAAACCAGTCCTTTGGAGGAGGACGTGGTAACTCTAGAGGCAGGGGGAGCCAAAGAGGTCATGGTGGATGGCAGAGAGGCCAAAATGCAAACAGCAATGTTGAATGCTACTATGGTGGTAAAATGGGTCATATGGCTAAAGACTGCGACAAAAACAGAATGTCATTATGAATGGAAAATTGCAGCAAGGCAATTATGCATCTTCTAGTAGATAGGGTGATGACAGAAATGAGCATGTGTTCATGGTGAACCACATGACCAATTCTGTGACAAGTGCAAAAGAAAGCAATGATGTGTGGTATGTTAACTCACATTCGTCAAACCACATGACAAGTCATGTAGAATGGATGCAGGATGCAAGAAAAATGGAGAGACTAGGATTTGTGGAGACTGGTGATGATATTGCACATCCTATTATGCAGATTGGTAAAATTCCTTTGTCTATGTAGGATGAAAAAAAGAAATACCTGTTTGATGTATTTCATGTCCCAAATATCACCAAGAACCTGGTTTCTGTTGGTCAAATGGTTGAGCAGGGCTTGCAGGTCAGATTTAATCCTCATGGATGCTTTGTTGAGGATATGAAAAATAACGGTCGCTTGATAGCAAAAGGAAAGAAGAAGGGCAGGATGTTTACGTTGGATGCGAACATGGCTGAATTGAGTGCAACAATGTTTGCACATGGGACCGGTGTAGTTGCAGATATTGATATCTGGCATAAACGCATTGGTCATGTTAATGTACAGCAACTTAAATCAATGCAGGCCGAAAATATTATTGTAGGATTGCCTAAATTCAAGGTTGCAGAAATGCATAAGGTATGTGAAGCCTGTCAATTTGGAAAACAGGCAAGGAAACCATTTCCTAGGCATGTTCAAGAGAGTAAGAAGCCATTGGAATTAATCCACTCTGATGTGTGGACTACTAAAGCTACATCTATTGGAGGCTATCATTATTTTGTCACTTTTATTGATGACTACAGCAGAAAAGTTTGGGTGTATTTTATGAAAAAGAAAAGTGAAGTGTTTGGGCACTTCAAAGCTTTTAAAGCTATGGTTGAAAAAGAAACAGGCTTCTAAATAAAATGCCTAAGGTTAGATGGAGGGGGAGAGTACCTCTCAAATGAGTTTGCAAGGTTCCTGCAAGAGCATGGCATAAAGCAGCAATATTCATGTAGTCATACCCCACAACAAAATGGACTTGCAGAAAGGAAAAACAGGCATATTGGAGAGGTATCTCGGGCCATGCTAAATGAAAAAGTCCTTCTAGATTATTATTGGGCTGAAGCAGTTGCTGCAGCACTTTACATAATGAACAAGACTCCCACTACAGCAATACATGGCATGACGCTAGAGGAGATGTATACTGGTAGGAAACCAGATATTTCTCATTTGAAAATTTTTGGTTGCATTGCCTATGTTCATGTGCCAGATGAGTCGAGGTCCAAGTTGGATCCAAAAGCTAAAAAGTGCATCTTTATTGGTTATTCTCTGCAGCAGAAAGGGTATAGATGCTACAACCCTGCTACTCGTAAGTTTACAGTGAGCAAAGATGTTATTTTTGATGAGATGAGCAGCTGGTATAAACCAGTAAATGTGATGATTGATATAGATGCACAAAATGGTAATGCTGCACAGAATTCACAGCAGCAATCACAAAATATTACTGGACCTATAGTGTCCTCTAGCAGTAGTTCATATACTTCACCATGAACCGGCAGAGGGAACGAGCATTTTCTGAGTGAAATCTTCCGAGCGTCCAAGCGAAGGAAAAAAAAGGCTTCCAACTATGCATAAATATGGCAAAAATCGATCAGAAGAAAACATAGTTTCACTTAGAAATATGCAAAGTATTATAGCAATGCCTATTTTATACAAAAATCTTTAGGTGAATCTGTAGGAATGGTGAGAGCATAATGGGATGGCTTTTGAAGAAACCCACATGTAGAGTAGACTTCTCTATGAAAATTCCCTTATGATCCTTCTTACAACTTTTACTTAATAGGGGGTGACATTGAAAACCCTCTCTCAACCTATCTTCATGAAAGAGTTTCTTCAAAGAAAACTCATTGAAGCAAGCCATCCAGGTAGTTTCGCCAGCGAAACCCCTTTGAAGCAAGTCTCCCAAGGTAGTTTCGTTGGCGAAACTACCTTGGGCAGCACTTTTAAAAGTGACATAACTTTCATATCCAATGTCCAAATATAGTCATTCAACCACTCAAATTGATCGGAACACCCCATTTGAGCACATCTATGGAGTTATATTTTGGAAAATCTTTCATATATAGTATTAAATATTACATGTATTTTATGAGAGTGATATATAAGCCCAAGTTAATACTTATTTATAGTAATTTAAACTTCTTTAGAAACATGTCCATAAATATGCTATAAAAACACTAAAAAGATATTGCCATATGATATAAATGTGTTAATAAGTAATTATATATGCATAGTATTATTACATTGAGAGTGATTGTGAGGAATGTTTGTTAAAGGAATCAACACTTTTTTAAGGTAATAACAGGGGTACAAAGGGATGTCTCTAAATAAGAAAATTATGTTGTGTAAAAATGAATGAGTGACTAGTCTTTATATTTTTATGATAAAGGGATCTAGTTCTAGTGAAAATAAAAGTGTAAAAACCATGTTTCCTAAAGAAAAACATTTTTAAAAATCTCTTGAAAAACACGCTCGGATAAACCTACTCATAGGTTTTTGCTCGTAAAATTGACGCATCCAACCGGCAGATTGAGATCAGGAGAATCTCCTGAAAGCAATGCAAATAGTGGTACGTAGGTATCATGAAAAGGAAAAGAGAAGGTAGATCAACCCATGTTTGATGTGAATGCAGGTCACTCTTATGTGGATGGTGAATCCAGTGGCTCAGAACAAAGCATTGATGATGAGTTGGGTATTCCTTCTATTGTTACACCTGGAGTAAGGAAGACCAAGGATGTTTTGAGAGCACCTGGAAGTGAGCCTATTTTGTGCAGGTCTACCAGAGCTAGGTATCCTGTGGATAGGCTGAAATATGATGGATTTATAGCCATTCACTATGCCTATATGGTCAAAGTGATACAGGAACTAGAACCCACTTCTTTTGAGCAAGCATGGGGAATGAAAAATGGGAGAAAGCCATGGATGAAGAAATGGATGCCTTGGAAGTAAATGCTACATGGGAATTGGTGCCTTTGCCTAAAGACAAGAATGCAATTGGCTGTAAGTGGGTTTCTAAGATCAAGCACAATACAGATGGTTCTGTGAACAAATACAAGTCAAGATTAGTTGTCAAGGGGTATGCACACACATATGGCATTGATTATGAAGAAACATTCAGTCCGGTTGCAAGGATGGCAACTATAAGAGTAGTCATTGCTATGGCTGCATCAAAGGGATGGTCTTTACATTAGATGGATGTAAAGAATGCCTTCTTGCATGGTGATTTGCAAGAAGAAGTCTTTATGGAGCAGCCACTAAGTTATGTTCATGCTGTTCATCCTGAGTTTGTTTGCAGGTTGAAGAAAGCCTTGTATGGCTTGAAGCAAGCACCTAGAGCATGGTCTGACAAGATAGGACAGTATCTTGTCACTATTGGCTTTCAGATTTTCAAGGCAGATTTCTCAGTTTATGTGAGAAAAACAAAGAAAGCTATTATGCTGCTTGTCATTTATGTTGATGATTTGATCATCACAGGTGATAGTGATGAAGATATCCTTCATGTGAAAATGCTATTGAAGCAGAAGTTTGAGATGAAGGATTTGGGAGAGCTGCATTATTTCTTGGGTATTGAGGTGATTAGATCACCAAGTGGGATACAGCTCTTGCAGAGACAGTATGGATTGGACATGCTGTCTAAATATGGGATGACAGGATGTAAGCCTATTTCAGTTCCTTTGAAGCAGAATGCGAAGCTGAGCGCAGATGCAGGTGAGCTTCTAGAAGACCCTACTATGTACAAACGCATAGTAAGAAGTTTGATTTATAAGACTATTACCAGGCCAGATTTGAGCTATACTATTGGATTGGTAAGTCAGTTTATGCAGGCTCCAAGGAAACTACATTTGGATGCGACTAGATGCATACTCAAGTATGTGAAGTCCACATTGTAGTATGGACTATTTTATGAGGCTAGGGTTCCAATACAGTTGCATGGATACACTGATGCTGATTGGGCTAGTAGTATTTCTGATAGACGATCTACTAGTGGATATGTGTTCTCTTTTGGGAGTGTTGCAGTCACTTGGAGCAGCAAGAAATAGTCTACAATTGCCTTGTCGAGCATAGAGGCTAAGTACAGGGGTGCAGCAATGGCTGCATGTAAGGTAGCTTGGTTGCATAAGCTACTTTATGATATGCATCAGTCTATAGATGGGCCAGTTGTCATTTATTATGACAACATGAGCAGTATACACTTGGCAACAAATAACCTAGTCTATCATGCTAGAACAAAGCACATTGAGGTGCATTATCACTATGTGTGGGAGAAGATTTTACTAGGTCTTATTGATCTAGTTTATGTTAGCATAGATGATCAAGTAGCTGACATATTCATGAAGGCATTGGGCGCAGAGAAGCTGTGCAAGTTCAGAGACCTACTTGGTGTGCAAGAATCGGGATTGAGCTCGAGGGGGAGTGTTGAGATATCAAGCTCCACTCATGATATGCCAGGGTGATCATTGTGCATTCATGTCACCGACTTATTAGCTGTAGATGCGGTTGGTACACTACCTACGAATAATAGCTAGATGACAGCTATCCTTATGTACTCTAGTTCGTGGCTCAGTTAGTATGCCACCTTAGTTAGCTGAGTTTGGTTTGAGACCCACATATAGGGTTCTCCTATTTTCTTTGTACTAGAGTTCTTTTGGCTTTCACAACTAAGAAGAGAAAAACTGTTTTTAGCCTCCACCTTTATGTGTATTCCCCTATTGTGTATGTGACACTACAAGGCACAGGCCATTTTTCGACGAAAATACCGACGCTTTTTACATTAAAAATTTTTTTTTTCACGGGTGCAAACGTCGCTATAAGTGTCACTAAAAGCATCGAAAAAGGACCGTCGCTATAAATCGTCACTATATAGCAACACTGGCAAACGTCGCTATATAGCGACGATGCAAATGTCACTATATAGTGACATAAAAACGTCGCTATATAGGGACACTGTTAATCGTCGCTATATAGTGACACTGGTAAACGTCGCTATATAGCGACGATTAACAGAAGTAAAAAAAAAGGGTTAATGGGGCTAATTAGGGCTTCCTTTTAGCCCTATTTAGCCCCACTAATCCTTTTTTTTTTGGGTAGTTACAAAAGAAAGTTTTTTATAACAAAATTTCCCTTGCTTGCAGGGTGATACAAAATTGTTTTTGTGAAATGATGAGTAACAAATGCATGTACATGTCGGACATATACAACAATGTTTGTAACAAAATTACCCTTTCGAAAGGGCGATACAAAATTGCTCAAATGAGTAGATATATAAGATGCTACTACCACTACTACTTATCCGAATCCGAATCCGAATCATCTTCGTCTTGTTGGCCTGTTCCTTGGTCCTCGACACCTGCGTCTTCTCCCTCGTCGTCGCCACCTGCGTCTGATCCTTGGCCCTGTTGATCGCTCGCCTCCGATGATGGGACGCTTGAGCTTTGACCCTAAGAGTGAACCATATAAATCGAAAATTAGATTGGAACTTAAATTAAAAAGTGAGATTACAAGTAGGAGTAAACTTATACCGTGCGAGCAGCCACCTCAGCCCAATCGACTATCGCTCCCATTGCCTCTTGCTCAATGAACCACGGCTTTGTTCCTATCCGAAATGCGCGTCGTGTCTCTACATCTGTAGGAAGATGGCCCATCACAGCTTGCTGTGGATCCAATTTATGAGAGTTAGAGTTACCTAAAGTGCATGTAATATGTAAGTAAAACAAATAGAACAATACATTAAATGAGAAGAAGTAGACTTACCACGATTGCCTCGAACGCATACCGTCCACCTGCACCAAAGTGCGAAGTACCTACGACATCCAGCCATCTCTTTGCAGCCCTCCTCTGACCCTCGAACATTTCAGGATGGTCCCTATGTTGCTTCTTGAAGTACTTCCAATCAGCTTTGTCTACCCAGCTAGGTTTAGCCAACCCCTTTGTGATGGAAGTATGCAAGGTTGATCTACGATGCTTCAGGACCAAACCCATGTGCTCTCACATATAATTGTCATTAAACTCCACATTTGGCGAATTAGGGTATCTTTGTTTTAACTCATCGATCACCGCCTGCTTCTTGGGCATCTTGATACCGCCAATCGGTATTTATGCCGCTCTTGAAGTGATGACTCATGAACCTCCTCATGGTAGCCATCACTTCTTTGCCCTTTTTATCTTCTATTATCTCTCTGACAGATGTGATTTGATAGAAGAGATCCCCTGATGAGTAAGGGGGACTGACAGTAGCAGAGTCTGAAGGAGTGGAATGTGCGCGAGCGCTTCCGGAGCGAGGAGTAGTAGTGGGACTAGGAGAGGGAAAGGGACCTGACTGATACTGTGTCTCCGGACCAAGTGGAGACCTAAAGGAGTGTGAGTGTGCTGACTCATCTACATCTCCTGAGCCAGCACAACATGAGCCGCCCATCCTACTCTTCCTTCCCTTGCAAGAGGCATGCGTAGGTGATGATCCCGCGGTCGAAGGGGCGCGAGGGGATGGCTGGGTAGTACCTCCACCCGTCGGTGTAGGGGAAGGAATTGCTGAGGTCCTCTAAGGAGCAGAGAGAAGAATCTCGCTGCCTCCTCATCGCTCATCTGTGCTACAAACTCGTCGGGACTCCCGACAAAGCCATGTGCAGCTAGCAAAGGAGTTTCCGGAGGGGTAGTCACAGTGCTACATGGAAGAGGAGTCGGACCAGGGGTAGTCGTAGTGCTAGGTCCGAGAGGAGTTAGACCAGGGGTAGTCCTTGGGGTAGTCGCATGAGAGGAATCAAAGTCCTCTGGAGCATATAGATCGTGAGCTCTCCTCCTGCGAGGCTGTCCATACTCGTCGGATGAGCGGCGTGATCCCATGTCTAACATAGACACAAACACGAAAACAGAAAACAAAAAAACAAACATAAGCATAGGCATAGGCATAGGCAAGAAGAAAGAAGAGGGAAAGGAAAGAAGAGGAAAAGGAAAGAGGGAAAGAAGAGGGAAAGGAAAGAAGAGGGAAAGAAAAGAGAAGAGGAAGAAAAGGGAAATAGAGAATAAGAATTAGAGAGAATAAGCTCCTGCTTATGCATGAGCTGAAATAGAGAATGAGAGAAGGGGGAAATAGAGAAGGGGAAAGAGATGAGGGGGAATGAGAGAAGCATAACCATAAGCTTATGCGGAAATAGAGAATGAGCTTATGCGGAAATAGAGAATGAGAGAAGCATAAGCTCATGCTTATGCTTCTCTCATTCTCTATTTCCGCATAAGCTCATGCATAAGCATAAGCTTATGTGGAAATAGAGAATGAGCTTATGCGGAAATAGAGAATAAGCTCATGCATAAGAGAAAGCTTGTGCGGAAATAGAGAAATAAAGAAGGGGGAAAGCTTATGCGAATGAGAGAAGGGGGAAAGAGATGAGGGGGAATGATAAGGGGGAAAGGCTTATGCAGAAACTTAAGCATAAGCTCATGTGTTGGCTCTTTCCTACCGCTTTCGTAGGAAGAGCTGGGTATTCTATATTGCAGGGTTCCGAGGCTTTTTGTCACCTACAGATATATTGGGATTGTCGTTGTAGTATATATGTAGCTTAGGACCTCGAGTCGTGTTCCGGTGAGATACGTAGGCTTAAGTGTGGTGGGTAAACATAATGCAAGCATGTGTAAAAGGAACGTAAACCATTGTTGTTGGGGTAATGAAGGCTTTCGCCTTCATTGGGGGTTGTAGGGTTTAGGAGGAGTTTAAGGGTTCAGAAGGAGGTTCCAGGGTTTAGGAAGAGTTCAAGGGTTCAGAAGGAGGATCCAGGGTTTAGAAAGAGTTCAAGGTTTAGAAAGAGTTCCAAGGTTTAGAAGGGGGTTCCAAGGTTCAGAAGGAGTCCAAGGTTAGAAGGAGGTTCCAAGGTTCAGAGTAGAGTACATGGTGGAGAACTCGTCTCCCTCGTAGATCATGGAGTTTAAGGGTTTAGGAAAGCATAGGAGTGGGAGAGAAAGAAGGTGTAAGAGCATGGGTGAAGGAAGAGTGAGAGGAGGAAGGAGGAGGAGGGAAGAGGAGGAGGGAGAGGGAGGAGAGAGGAGGAGGAGGAGGAGGGAGGAGGAGGAGGAGGAGGAGGAGGGAGGAGGAGGAGGAGGAGGAGGAGGGAGGAGGGACGAGGAGAGGGAGAGGGTGGGTTGCAGGGTTGGAGGAGAGGGGAGAAGGGTTGCAAGGTTAGGACATGCTTTTGGACGTGCAGTGCAAGGAAGCATGGACACTTGAGACAAATGCTTGGAATACCAATGTAGACTCAACACAATGCCCCAAGAGTGTGGGCTTCATTCCATTATGGGGTATTTATACAAGTTGGAGAGCTTCCCTCTCTGCATGTAACACAAAGTCGTATCACAAAGTTGTAACACAAAGTTGTGTCACAAAGTCGTAACACATTCTCTCTCTTCATGTAGAAGATGTAACACAAAGTTGTTACACAAAGTCGTAACATAAACTTGTAACACAAACTTGCAACACAAAGTTGTTACACAAAGTCGTAACATAAAGTTGTGTCTAGAAGTTGTAACACAAAGTTGTAACACCTTCTCTTTCTTCATAAGTTCATGTTGGCACAGAGTCAACATACCCCCGGATCCATTTTATTACCCGTCCTCGGGTTATGGCTTATTGCGATCACGTACCTGGGTTGCCATGTTTTTAGTCCAGTGGCTGTGGAACTTGTGTCGTGCCAGACGGTCCTGCTGTAGAGCCTTAGCACCATACAATTTTTGCGCAGTGTCCAGGTAGCCTGTATCCACCATTTGCTCGAACAGAGATATGTGGCGTGCCTCCAAGAAGATCACTCTTTGGTATAGTCTGCTTGTAGTCTGCTTGTAATCTGAGCATCAATCCGTTCATTGGGATTAAAGCTGAGTGGAGGCAAATGGGAATCAAGGTAACATGGGACTTCCAGAATTAATGCTAATGTTTTGCAGAATATGGCACTTTGGCGAAGGAAGCGATCAATGTTGCCGCGCATTGTTTGTTCATGCTGTTGAAGTGCTCGGATCATGGCGCCTTGGATAGTCCATTCTACACCAGAGTAGGATTCGATCATTGGCCAATTAATGACTCAATCTTCAGCCAAAGTGTGTATGTTGGCTTCCCATCTTTTACGCCGTGGAACTGCATAGAACTTGGGATGGGTTCTGAGACATGGAGGTGCCCGTAAGTACTCCTTTAAGAAGCTTACATCAAAGAGCTTGGGACGGCGCCAATCAGGTTGTGGATCCAATTTGCTAATCCAAGCTTCACTTATTTGGTGCTGACGAAGATTGGTAGGAAAGTTACCCAGGGTCCATCCACCGCGAGTTTTCATATCAGGATATTTGCTCCAAAATTCCTTGATGGGGTTACTGGGAAGTGGTATCTCATCAAAATCATACTCATCATTGGAACTTGGCATGGGTGTACGAATTGGATTATCCGGATCCTGATATTCAAAATCAAATACTGCATCATTTTCTGCTGATGGCAGCACCAGAAGTGTCGGAGGTGATGACGGGACCGGGAGAGAAGCAGGGGACATGGGGGAGAAATATGGCTGAGTGATAGTGGCGGAAGGGGGAGCAGAGGGGAGGGGGGGAAGAAATGGGCAAATGGTTTGAGCAGCTTGGTAATCCTCAAGGGTAGGATTAGCAAGGGAGGGAAAAAAGCTAGGTGTGAGGGGCTCGTAAGTTTGGGACTGTTGGGTGAGTTGAAAATGGTGAGAGGCATGAGCAAAGAGACGATGGAGGGAATAGATGTTAGGATGGAGCTCGGGGAAGGTTAAGAGGGTGGCAGCAGCAAGGGGAAGTGAGGTTATGATGTTGGCAGAAAGAGTGGTTAGATATGGGAAGTTGGATGTGAGATAGGCCTTGTCATCGTCCGACACTTCTTTTTGCTGGTGCGATGGGATGATCAGCTGCATGGGTTGGATGTCCGTTATGTCATGCCGTGCAAATAATAGGGATGGCCTTTGCAGCAACGGCAACAAACCTGCAATAACCTTGAGGGGAGGACTACCCATGAGGCAGGCATATGCAATGAAAGCATCCGTCCTGAGAGTTATAAACCCGGCATGTGTAGACAGGTAGAAGATATTCTTCTCATCTTCAGACAAGTCTTGGCAAATTATGCGCAGGGTTTTAATCCCGATGGATCGTTTCCAGTCGATTGTTGGATGAGCAGATATGATCTTGAGTTGGAGTTGCTTCCATTGGATCAGCACGCGTGCGTGGAGGTGATCTTCCATTTGGAGAGCAGTCACAAGCTCTTCATACACCACGGTTGTGCATTGTAGTGGGCCGTCATTGGTGTTGTCTTCCAATGCCTCATTGTTATGCACTAGCAATTGGAGTTCAAGCTTGGAGATGGCTATTTTTTGGGAGTGCATCTCATTCATCTTTTCTTTGTACTGATGGTAGATGCTAGTGTATGCCTCTTTAAGCTTTTTCATTTGCAAGGTGACCTTTGCCTGTTGAGGGATGTCTTCAGTGGTATTGGACCATTGGTCCAAGAACTGGGCTTGTAAAGTGCTGGCCTCTTGAACAGTAGCAAGTTGGTCTTTTAAGAGTCGGCATTCCCTTGTAAGCTCATCAATGCTAAAGGCACGTACTGCCAAAGATTGTTGCATGTCTTCAAGCTTGTCCTTGCAATCCTGGAGCTCGTCTTCTTTGTGAATGAGAGTGAGTCGAGCTTGTGCCACTTCCTCTGTTTGTTGCGCATGTGCAGTTGTCAGGGAGTTATAGGAGGTCTGTAGGATAGCCATTGCTTCTACTGCCGCAGTCAGCTGTGTTTGACTTTGATGGAGATTGGAGGTCACATCCCTTACAGCCTTCTCTTGAGCTTGGAGAGCCTGGTTCATGCACACTTCTTCTACCTCCTTCTCATCTATCTGTGCCCGAAGTGCCTTGACCTCTATGGCGATTGCCTGGAATTGGTCTTCGATTTCTGATGCTGTCTGCCTTTCCAATTCTCTTGCATATGCTTCCTTAGCCAAGCTAGTGAAGAGTTCTGACATTTGGATCATTTGGCTAGCTTGATGCTGGAGAATGACAGATGGTGATGAGGTCTGGCGATACTGCTGATACAAGTGGTGCCCATGTAGCCATCCCGAGGTTTCTGTAGTACTTGGGGGAGGTTGATCCAATGGCATTTCACTCCCTTGTGGACAATAGTCATACTGCTGATCTGGCACGAGCTCTCCTTGGGGCTCATCGACTGGCATGGCGTCAATGGGTGGTTCGAGTGCTGATGTGGTCGCAAGCTCTGGTGCTGATCGTTCCTTAGGTTCAGGTGCCAACCTTGTCTCGAGCTCGAGTTGGTGTTGTTGGGGGAGACTTAGTGGTTGCAGTTGTGCACCGAGCTGAAGCATTTCCTGTGGCAATTCTGCAATCCTGCTTACCAGAATAGGTACTTCTGTTAAGGCATCTGTACTTATCAATGTGATAGCTGGAGCAGTTGATGATGGCTCCCATACTGGTGAGAAGGGTATGTCCAACTCCTCAATTGGCTTTGGAGACTGGGGCAGAGTCATTTCTCTTTGTTGTAGTTCTTTTTTGATGATGATAGCCAATAAGTGCGGAATTTTACATTTCTGGCCTGAAGAACCATCGAGTTTTTTGGTAAAGAAAATGACAAAGTGTTGGACCCAGTCTTGTTTGAGCTTCCTACTCAGCAAAACAAATGTGCGGAGTGGAAGGGAGCGTTCCTTGCCGTTCTTTATTCCCAGGATGGTGGATAGAAATTGTGCTGCTTCCTTGAGGTGAGGGTCAAGGATTGTGCGAAGCAAGATGCCATCTCTATGGATTAGGGTACCCTTGGTGAGGAGAGACTGTACTTCGATAAACTTTGCATCCGCAGACCTTTTAGGGTATTCGCCACCTTGCCTTGGCAGAGAGAAAGCCCTTTGAATGACTGTACTGTCGAGGATAATGTTCAGTGGGCTCTGCTGTACAGTGATTGTACCGTACTTGCCATCCGTTGCATTGCTGGAGTAGTAAGAGTGGAGAAAGTCCTTGATGTAGGTGGTCATGATAGGACTATCCTCCAAGGATTTGAGGCTCTCATGCAAATTGCCTAGACCCCGTTGCTCTAAGTAAGATGTTGCTTCCTGGGAAAGAGCATAAGTCGAGGTGGGTGGCCAGACAAGTTCCAATGATTGGGCCTTGTTAACAGTTGTGCAGGCCGGCTGTGACTGGGGTGGCATTTGTTCTGCTTGGACATGCACGGAATCTTCTTCGGAGCTATCGCTTTGGACCACGAACGCCTGTGGTCTCCGTGGTTGAGAGGATGTAGATGGCTGCAAACTCTGGAGGGGGTCCCGTGGTTGAGGCGGTGGGCTTTTTCTGCGCATCCTCTTTAGTGGCGGCATCTTTTCTGAACCTGCATCCATGTACATGTAGTGTACCATTGATCATTACATTGATTGGCATGCCTGTATGACCTTTCTGTGTGTGTGTGGGAGAGAGATCTTTTTTTTTTTTTTTTTTTTAAATAAATAAATACATCTTTTGAGAGTGTGGAATGAAAGTGTGTTGTACAATTATTCATGCAATCATCTATGTGTCTAAGCGAAAGCGTGTGAGTGCACGTGACCTAGTAGCTAAGTAGGGACTAACTATATGCTTTTTTTTTGCTGGGATTTTCATAGGGCAGCTAGAACTCATTCACCAGTCCTGAGCTCTAGGTAAAATCGATTGAGGCTACCTATATGTGCGAAGACGTACATATGCAAGTGAGTGCTCGTGATACAATCTAATCCTAACTAAGGAAGACTTGGTTTCCCAAATCTTCGTTTTTGTCGGGGATGGCTCGCGTGTTGATGTAGTAGCGCTTCAGTCGGCTCCCGTTTATTGTTGTGTTGAATTGGACTCCATCGAGTGTTTCAAGTAGCACAGCTCCAATGGGATTCATCTTTCGTACTCGGTAGGGTCCTTGACCTAGATACTTCAGTTTTCCCTTGTGTACTTTGGCATTGTATAACAGGACTAAGTCGCCTTCCTTGATGTCTTTAGCTTTCAGATTCCTGTCAAACCATGCCTTTCTTCGACGTTTTTCTGTTGTCATGGCATGATAAGCGACTAGTCTTGTCTCTGTATGCTTTTCCAACTGACAGAGCCTTTCTTTCAAGGACTCATGATCACCCATGCGTTCCTGTATTGCGATGCGCAGACTTGGTATTATAAATTCAAGTGGGACCACGGCTTCAAGGCCGTACACCAATTGAAAAGGTGTGTTCCCTGTACTGACCTTGAATGTGGTTCTGTATGCCCATAAGGCTGCATTCAGTTTCTCTGCCCAATCAAAACGCTGTGGTTCTACTACCTTGGTGAGGATATTGCATATGATTTTGTTTGTGGATTCTGCTAGTCCATTCCCTTGGGGGTAGTAGGGTGTGCTTTTTCTATGAATGACCATGAAGCCAGACAAGAGTTCTTGGATTACCTCATTGACAAAATGTGTGCCTCTATCTGACACAATTTCAAGGGGGCATCCGAATCGGGTGATCACATGTTCGTACAAGAATCTTGCTGTGCTTTTGGCATCTGCCTTTCTGACTGCTTTAGCTTCAGCCCATTTTGTAAAGTAATCAGTGGCCACAATGATGTAGCGTGCCTGTGTTCCTTTTGCTGCTGGATGTATGGGACCCACATAATCAATCCCCCATTTTTCAAATGGCTGTTGTGCAACAACTGTTGTTAGAGGATTGAAGTCTTTGTGTTGTGGTTTAATAGTTCGTTGGCATACATCACAGCCTTTTACATATTCATAGGCATCTGCCCACAGTGTTGGCCACCAGTAGCCTGCGAGGAGAACTTTTCTTGCTGTGGCTTCCCCTTGGAAGTGTCCTCCTGCAATGCCTTCATGGACTTCACTCAGGATTGGCAGGATCTCATGAGGCATTACACATCTTCTTAATATCTGGTCCTTGCCCATCTTGTATAGTTGTCCTGCAATGAGTTGATATGGTGCAGCCTTTAGAATCAATTTTCTGGCATCTACTGCTTTCATGTCAGGGGGTGGTCTTCCTGCCATCAAGTACCCAATGATATCTCCACACCATTCTGGAACAGCATCTATTTGAAATAGTGTGGCATCTGGTAAGTCATCTTCTACGCCAGTGGCTTCTTCTCCTGTCTTGACTCGAGACATGTGATCGGCAATGTAGTGTTGGGCACCTTTGCGGACCACAATTTTGAAGTGGAATTCTTGCAGCAAGAGGAGCCATCTGGTTATTCTTCCGGTGGTACACGGACGGTTCACAAGATATAGCAATGCTTGATGGTCGGTGTAGAAGACAAAATCATTTGCGAGAAGATAGTGCCGAAATTTCTTTACACTGTACACCATTGCTAGGGCTTCTCTTTCTGTGGTTGTATAGTTGATCTCTGCATCATTGAGTTGTCGACTGGCGAAGTAGACGGGGTAGTCTTTCTTATGTTCACCCGGTTGACAAAGCACACTCCCAATTGCATACTTGGATCCATCAGTATGAACATGAAAATCAATATCCCAATTGGGAGATAGAAGGATGGGTGCTGTGATTAGGCGCCACTTTAAAAGCTCAAAGGCTTGGTCGCACTCTTCGGTCCATAAGAACTCCACTAATAATTTGTAAAGTGGTCTAGCTATGATGGCATACCGCAATATAAATCTTCTATAATAGCCGGCATGTCCCATAAAGACCTGTACACCTTTGGAATTTGTAGGAGGAGGCAATTCCATGATGATCTTGATTTTGTCCATGTCAGTTGCAATCCCATGTTGAGAGACGATGTGTCCCAAAACAACTTCGTGGGTGACCATGAACTGACATTTTGTTGGATTTAGGGAGATGCCATACTCCCTGCATTTGATTAGTACTTCTTCCAGACATTTGAAGTGGTCCTGTTTGGTTGAATGGATGCACAAATCATCCAAGAAGACCTGTAAAAACTTATTCAAAAATGACTTGAAAGCTGTGAACATGACTCGCTGGAATGTGGCTGGGGCATTACAAAGGCCGAATGGCATGACTCTATATGCAAAAATACCCCATTCTGTAGCAAATGCTATTTTTGATTGGTCTTGAGGAGAAATTTGTACCTGGTTATAGCCACTGAAGCCATCCAAGAAGCTATATATTTCGGATCCTGCCACCTTTTCCAACACTGTTTCTGTTAAGGGTAGGGGGTAGTGATCCCTAATTGTGGCGGCATTCACATTTTTCAAGTTTACGCATATTCTGAGCTTCTTGTTGCGTTTAGGCACAATGACAATGGGTGAAACCCAATCAGTGTGCTCTATCTCGTAGATGAATCCGGCATCTAGGAGTTTTTCCAGCTCATCATAAACCATGGTGCCATATTTAGGATTTGTGTGATAAGGTCCACATACCTTAGGGCGAGCACCTTCCCTTATAGGGATCGTGTGAACTGCCACTTCTGGTGAAATTCCTTTCATCTCTTTGTATGACCATGCTAGGCAGTCACGGTATTCCATTAGGAGGTCTTTGAGTTTGATTTCATCTTCTTGACGGAGCTGTTTCCCAATGAAAACTAACTTTTCTTCCTCCCCTTCAAGGGCGAGGTTTATTGTGCGTGTTTTTGCCGGTCCCTCATAGATTGGAGTTTCTCCAATGCTATCGGTTTCTTGAACTTCAGATTCTCTGATTGGTCTTGGCATTGCTATTGGTGCACTTCCACTTGTATAATTCTTAAAGTATTCCGGCACTGCTCGAAGATCGGCCTCTGATGGGGTTGAACTAGCCTGAGATGTGTCATGAGTACTGAGTGGCATAGTTGCATTTAGTAATTTGTTAGGCTCTTCTTTCCTTTCTTTTTCTGAAGTCTCTTGATCGAGCTTCATCCGCACATGTGGCTTATATTTCCGAAACTTCTTACGTTGGGAACTGTGGGGTAACTTTTCCACTGGTAAGGTGTTTCCAAGTAAGGGTTCATGTGCTGCACATACTCCTTCCAGTCCTTCAGGGGACCATTCAAGAGGTGGTGGTTTTGACTTTGAGGGGACTGCCTTTGCAAGATACAATTCCACAATCCGTGTTTGGACTCGTTCGAATTCATTGAAGTGCTCGGCCTTGGCTTTTCTGCGATTTCCTCCGGCAGCTTTCTTGCGGGATCTTCTGCTGTTATGCAACTGTGGAGGTTCAACTTTTGGGAGCTCAACTGCCATTAGGGCATGCAGAATGGCTAGGTCATTATCAAAGATTTGATCTTCAATTTCAGCATTTGCAGCCTCTGTTTCAAGGTCCCAAGGAAAATCTGAGTCATCATTGGTATGGGTACCTTCTTCAGGTTCATTATCCCATTCGAGGTCAGCCATAAAGAATGGCATCTCTAGATCGATTGGTTCTTCATGTGTCGGTGGAGGATCGACCTGTAGTGTGTTAACATCTATCTGTGAGAAGATGGGGTCTAATGAATGGCAGTTGTCGATGGTTGCCAATGTTTGTATCCAGTTATTGACATTGCTTTGTGAGTCACCTGCTATGGCATGCTGTTGCAAGGGATCTGATTTGCTCGAGATTGTCGTGGAAGATGTGTCATCCAATGCTCTAGGAACAATTGGTTTAATAACTCCTGTCCCCACATTCACCCTGACTGCAGTGTCTCGATTCTGGATTGTCAATCTATCCGTTCCCCAGTCATGGAGGACTGATGCTTCCCGTAACCAAGGACGTCCCAGTAAGATTTGATAGGATTTTTTGGGGAGATCCAAGATTGTGAATTGAAGGGAAAAGCAGACTCCTGCGATCTTTGTGGACACGCCATTCACTATTCCCAAGGGTTTAGCCCGTGAATCATCGGCAAGGCGTATGTTGAAATTAGCCTTTTGCATTGGTGGGAGACCCCATTCTTCGTAAAGCTCCTTTGATAGGACATTGACACCTGCTCCACCATCCACTATGGCTTGGATTTCATTATATGCCTTGTGGATCAAAGGCACAGTGATGTTGCGTATGTCATCTTTCTCACCCATCCGCATAGGGATATCATCATTGTCGTTCATAGGTGGAGGGGGATTTGCGAGCTCAATCCATCCTTTGAAACTCTCCCAGAGATTGGGACAATTTCGTAAGAGGATTCCGATGGGAATGGACACAGGGCAACTCAGGATGCTAGAGAGTGCAGCTCCTTCAAGTTGACGTGGCGGTACATTCTGTTGTGGAGTTTGTTGTTGGAACAAGGGCTCTAGTACAGTATCAATACTTTGTGGGGCCAAGTCATGGAGTGGGTCTTGAGCTTGTTTCTGAGCCTCAAATTGAGCTTGTTCATTTTGGACCCATTGCTGAAGTGCCTGAAAACGAGCCTTTTCCACCTCTGCATTCGGGAATGGAGCTTCTTTTATTCGAGGCTCGGGAGTTGATGTGGATGAACTCGGCTGCTCATTGCTTGGCGGAGGTGGAGGCACTTGTGCTTTCTTTCTCAGAAGTCGCTTCGGTTGGATTGGAATGATAGGTTCCTTCGTGGCCGCTTTCTGTTGGCGTGTAATTACATTGATAGGTTGTGACCTTAGACTTGCCGGACCCAGACTTTGATGGTCCACCCCAATGATGCCGATGGGGACGTCAGGCTTAACCTCTGTTTGTTCTGGGACCTTATTTTTCATGGGACAATCCATACAGGCATGTCCTATGCCACAATCTCTGCAGAGTGGTTGGAAAGTGGCTGGGCTACCGCGATGAGGGCATTCTGCGATTCTATGATTTTCTCCACAACCGTAACACTTGATTGGTGCGCAAAATGTGTTGGGTCGCACTTGATTTGCATAGACCGGTATTAAACCCTCTGCACCTTCGACGTAGTACACTGGGTACTCTGCTTCATACTCAAATAGCGAGTCGACTTCCTCGGCTTGTAATTGATGTATTGGAACTGCCTGAGGAGCTGGATTTGCTGCTCTTGGATACGGTCGTGGATTCGGATTCCTGAGTAGTTGGGGGACTTGTGTCCGAACGGGTACAGGATTTAGTCTCGGAGCTGGGGGCGCTTGTGCAAGTGCCGGTTGCTTGTATACTGGCATGGGTGCCGCTTGGTATTGTGGTGGTCGAGGTGGATTGTTGCGCATGTTGAAGATGCAACTGGTCTCATCATGGCCGCCGACGACACAGATATGGCACCACAACCGGGGCGGTGGATTTGCTTGTGCATTGATTCTTGCTCTTAGGACTGGGCATTCATTTGCTGTATGATTTGCCAAGCAGTGTGGGCACCAGACATTTTCTCGCCGTGGATATGTTTGAGTTGGCGGCTGAGACAAGTGAAGTTTTTGATCCATGGCCTGCATCATATCTTCTTTCAGCTTCAAGGTCATGGCCTCGAGGCGATCTTCATTGGATGTTTCGGCAGTGTCCTTTGATTTACCTTTTTTCGAGCGCTTATCTCGTGTATTTGATCTGGCATCATCACTGCTAGTGTCTGAATCTGTCATGCCATCTTCGATGTCAATGGCTGCCGCATGAGCAGCACTGAATGTTTCATAGCTACTTATCTTTTTCATATCCTTGCGGATTTTCTTTCTTAGACCTGCTATGAACCATGCCGTGAGGTACTTTGCATCTGGGCATGGGTCACATTTGGCGATCAATCTCTTCATCTTTCCCAGGTATGTGCGTACATCTTCCCTCCGGCCTTGTTCGATCTTGCTGAGTTGGAGAGCGGGATCATCTTGTAGCCTCTCCGTTTGAAAGCGACGTCTAGCCAAAGAGAGTGCATGAGGACATTGCAGAAGGACCTCACACCTCTCTTGAGCCTATCATATGTGATGCACAACTTAACAAAACAATATTTTGGTAAGAGTACTAGCACCAAGCAGGCTACATGGACAACTTAGAGGACAAAGCAATGACCCACGCCTTACTACTGCTACATCTTGAGCCTCTCTTTGTGCCTTTCATTATTGAAGAATCTTCTTCCTTGTATAGTTGGGTGGGAATAGGAATGCAAACCATGCCTCGATGTCTAATGGAGGTAGCTATTCAAACATTCTCATAGTGACTCCCATTTGTAGATCCCCTTCCTTTTTCTTGAGAAGTAATACCACCACAAGAATTTCAAAACATGACACATGCTATGTGACTAGTAGGTACATTTTTTGACTACATTACCTTGCAGATACCGCTAGCCCAAGCTATTGGGTCCAGTTCATCTCCTCCACATCCAAATCAACCTCTCTTTAAGGTAGAGCTATTGGGTGACTTACTTGCCAAGGTTTCTACTTATGATAAGGCCTGCCACAACTTTGATTGGGTAGTGAGGGATAGATCCCAATGCTAGAGGGAACCATCTAGAGATAAGCACTAAGTGCTCATAGAAAAGATACAATCACTACCTTGACCAAACCATGGACATATTGCATATGTATTACATATAGCTATTAAATTTTCTTGAAAAATTGATGGGATCGATAATGAGATAGAGGCCACAAATATGTGGCATCGTTTATTGGATAACTATCAACATCCTAGTGAGAAATGGATGAATCTTCTCTCCCAATTTTGAAGATACTAATTTTAATTTGAGTTGCAAATTAAAGACCCCAACATCAATCCTATTGGGGGCACAAATGGATAGGATATTGGCTCCAACATCTAGAGCAAGAGCTAATAAACATTGGCTCACTCTACCCTAGTCAGCCATTGGCATCGACTCTCATGTGCCCAGAATCTTAAGAAGGTTGGTCCTGCCCATATCATTGAAGGCATTGTTTGCTTGGCCTCCATTGTCTTTACAATGCCAATGCCTAGCATATAAGCCTTGTCATCGAAAGATTGTCATTTACCCACCAAGGTTTGAGCAAAGACTTGCCCATGTGACTTTGGAACTACTACTAGTAAAGCCAAGGCAAAATGTTGGCCTTAGTTTACCTAGTCAACCAGAGTCAAGTCTTAGTAATTGAGCTTGGGTAATCCAAGAGCTACCACTAAGAAGCATAATAGTGCAACCTTACAAAGAAATAGAAGAACCCTATATGTGGGTCTCAAAACCAAACTCAACTAACTAAGGTGGCATACTACTGAGCCATGAACTATAGTAGATAAGGATAGTTGTCATCCAGCTATTATTCATGGGCAGTGTACCAACCGCATCTGTAGCTAACAAGTCGATGACATAAATGCACAACGGTCACCTTGGCATATCATGAGTGGAGCTTGATATCTCAACACTCCCCCTCGAGCTCAATCCCAATTCTTGCACACCGAGCAGGTCTCTGAACTTGCGCAGCTTCTCTGCACCCCATGCTTTCGTGAATATGTCAGCTACTTAATCCTCTGTGTTGACATAAACTAGATCAATAAGACCTAGTAAAACCTTCTCCTGCACATAGTGATAATACACCTCAATGTGCTTTGTTCTAGCATGATAGAGTGGGTTATTTGCCAAGTGTATACTGCTCATATTGTCACAATAAATGACAACTGGCCCAGACTGATACATATCATATAGTAGCTTATGCAACCAAGCTACCTCACATGCAGCCATTGCTGTTGGAGGTGCAAATCTCTCATGGACAAAGGGGATAAGAAGAAGGAGAAAGGGTTGAATTTATCCCACATACAAAGGTGTGTGGAAGATGAAGGGACATAAATAGTCCAAGTTACCCCTCCTATCTTCAATTCCCCCAAGCTTGCCTTTTGTGGAGGTTGGAGGGCTGGCTAGGCAAGGGTGCCTTATGGCAGGGGTGGGGACCTGCCATACACACATGCCAGAGCCTCCGTAGTGGCCATGAAGGTTGTGCACTTCCGTGAGGTGCTAGCGGTCTTGGCGGGGGGCACGCTAGGCACATGCTCTTGGATTCTAACATGGTATCAGAGCCCGGGTCTGATCCCCGGCCACCTCTCTCCATGATCGATTGGAGGGGGGTGTTGGAGGTGCAAATCTCTCATGGACAAAGGGGATAAGAAGAAGGAGAAAGGGTTGAATTTATCCCACACACCTTTGTATGTGGGACCATGCTCTAGGTGCTTGCTTCTGTGGTCTGACAAGATAGGCCCTGTACTCAGCCTTTGTGCTTGAGAAGGCAACTGTAGGCTGTTTCTTGCTGCTCCAAGTGACTGCAGCATTCCCAAAAGAGAACATATACCCACTACTAGATCGTCTATCAGAAATACTGTAAGCCCAATCAGCACCAGTGTATCCATGCAACTGTATCTGAACCCTAGCCTCATAAAATAGTCCATACTGCAATGTGGACTTCACATACCTGAGTATGCATCTAGCTGCATCCAAATGTGGTTTCCTTGGAGCCTGCATAAACTAACTTACCAATCCAACAGCATAGCTCAAATCTGGCCTAGTAATAGTCATATAAATCAAACTTCCTACTATGCATCTGTACATAGTAGGGTCTTCCAGAAGCTCACCTGCATCTGTGCTCAACTTCACATTCTACTCCAAAGGGACTGAAATAGGCTTACAGCCTGTCATCCCATATTTGGACAGCATGTCCAATCCATACTACCTCTACAAGAGCTGTATCCCACTTGGTGATCTAATCACCTCAATGCCCAAGAAATAACGTGGCTCTCCCAAATCCTTCATCTCAAACTTCTGCTTCAATAGCATTTTCACATGAAGGATATCTTCATCACTATCACCTGTGATGATCAAATCATCAACATAAATGACAAGCAGCAAAATACCTTTCTCTGTTTTTCTCACATAGAGTGAGAAATCTGCCTTGGAAATCTGAAAGCCAATAGTGACAAGATACTGTCCTATCTTGTCAGACCATGCTCTAGGTGCTTGCTTCAAGCCATACAAGGCTTTCTTCAACCTGCAAACAAACTCAGGATGAATAGCATGAACATAACCTGGTGGCTGCTCCATAAAGACCTCTTCTTGCAAATCACCATGCAAAAAGGCATTCTTTACATCCATCTGATGTAAAGACCATCCCTTTGATGCAGCCATAGCAATGACTGCTCTTACATTTGCCATCCTTGCAACTGGACTGAATGTTTCTTCATAGTCAATACCATATGTCTGTGCATACCCCTTGAAAACTAATCTTGCCTTGTATCTATTCACAAAACCATCTGCATTGTGCTTGATCTTATAAACCCACTTACAGCCAATTGCATTCTTGTCTTTAGGCAAAGGCACCAATTCCCATGTAGCATTTGCTTCCAAGGCATCCATTTCTTCATCCATGGCTTTCTCACATTTTTCATTTCCCATGGCTTGCTCAAAAGAAGTGGGTTCTGGTTCCTGTATCACTTTGACCATGTAGGCATAGTGAATGGCTGTAAATCCATCATATTTTAGCCTATCCACAGGATACCTAGCTCTGGTAGACCTGTGCAAAATAGGCTCACTTCCAGGTGCTCTCAAAACGTCCCTGGTCTTCCTTACTCCAGGTGTAACAACAGAAGGAATACCCAACTCATCATCAATGCTCTGTTATGAGCCACTGGATTCACCATCCACATAAGAGTGACCTGCATTCACATCAAACATGGGGAGAGGTACTCTCCCCCTCCATCTGACCTTAGGCATTTTATTTGCAAGCCTGTTTCTTTTTCAACCATAGCTTTAAAAGCTTTGAAGTGCCCAAACACTTCACTTTTCTTTTTCATAAAATACACCCAAACTTTTCTACTGTAGTCATCAATAAAAGTGACAAAATAATGACAGCCTCCAATAGATGCAACTTTAGTAGTCCACACATCAGAGTGGATTAATTCCAATGGCTTCTTACTCTCTTGAACATGCCTAGGAAATGGTTTCCTTGCCTATTTTCCAAATTGACAGGCTTCACAAACCTTATGCATTTCTGCAACCTTGAATTTAGCCAATCCTGCAACAATATTTTGGGCTTGCATTGATTTAAGTCGTTGTATATTAACATGACCAATGCGTTTATGCCAGATATCAATATCTGCAACTACACCGGTCCCATGTGCAAACATTGCTACACTCAATTCAGGCATGTCCGCATCCAACGTAAACGTCCTACCCTTCATCTTTCCTTTTGCTATCAGGCGATCGTTATTTTTCATATCCTCAACAAAGCATCTATGAGGATTAAATCTGACCTGCAAGCCCTGCTCAACCATTTGACCAACAAACACCAAGTTCTTAGTGATGTTCGGGACATGAAATACATCAGACAGGTATTTCTTTTTCCCATCCTACATAGACAAAGGAATTTTACCAATCTGCACAATAGGGTGTGTAGTATAATCACCAGTCTCCGCAAATCCTAGTTTTTCCATTTTCCTTGCATCTTGCATCCATTCTGCATGACCTGTCATGTGGTTTGATGCACCTGAGTAAACATACCACACATCATTTCGTTCTTCTACACTTGTCATAGAATTGGTCATGTGCTGCACCATAAATAGATGCTCATTTCTATCATCACCCTGTCTACTAGAAGATGCATAATTGCCTTCCTGCAATTTTCCATTCATAATGTCATTTTGCTTTTTGTAGTAGTCCTTAGCCATATGACCCATTTTACCACAGTAGTAGCATTCAACATTGCTATTTGCATTTTGGCCTCTGTGCCATCCACCATGGCCTCTTTGGCTCCCCCTGCCTCTAGAGTTACCAAGTCCTCCTCCATAGGACTGGTTTTCTTGAGTTTGCTTCATATTCTGATTTCTACCACAGCCTGCAGATCGGCCTCCCCTACCTCTACCTCTACCTCTTCCAGCATTTGAGTAGAACACAGTTTCTTTTAAAGTTCCTCCTGAAGAAGATGCACCCCCATTTCTCTACTCTTCAAAAACTAGAAGAGCAAACAACTCTTCAAAATTAGGAAATTTTTCACGGATGGCAATGGATGTCTGGAACTCTGCATAATCCTTTCCTAGACCATTCAAGGTCAGAGAAACTAGATCATCGTCTTCCACTGGCGACCCAATGGAAGCAAGTGCATCTGCAATTTTCTTTGTTTTCATGTGGTAGTCATTGATGCTCATATTTTCTCTTTGCACATTGTGCAACTCCTGCTTGAGCTGCATTTTCCTGGCTTGCATATTTGTGTTGTACATTTTTGCTAAGTTATCCCATGCCTCCTTTGGCGTACTTCATCCTGAATATGCACAATCATAGAATCCGAAATACTGATAGAAAGCCAGTACATAACTTTTCTGGCTCTCTCATGCCATCCTTTAAATGCCTACATTTCCTGTTGATTGGGAACATTAGTAAAACTAGTTCTTCTTCATTTCTTGTAATGAACTCCCAATAGCCTTTTCCCATAAGGAAATTCGTCATTCTAAACTTCCATGCCTGGAAGTTGTTCTTGTCAAGCTTTTCACTGACAATCTGTGAAAGAGAATCAGACGCCATTACAGAACACTGCAAAATAATCTGTCACTACAAAAACCACAGCTTTTGCCTCACATGGGCAAATCTGCAAAACTGACAAAAGTGGTATTTGACCACACAGTCAATTCCTAGTGACAATTTTGCATCAACAGGCAACAAGCATGGTTCTACAACTCCCAATATCTTTGCGCACGAGCATACGATGCAATTTCAGCGGCAACTTTTCACCGACCAGCAGAGCAGTGGTTGCACAGCAAAAATAGGGCCTTTTTCTGAGTGCCTGCGAAGAGCTTCCGCCTTCAAAACAGGCCCCAAAATGCCCTCGAATCAGAAAAATAAAATCACCATGGGCTTCGCCCTCATGTGTAGCATATACTGCCCTCTCGCCACACCACGAAGAGCGTCTCAATCTGAGACAGTGCACTCTTGCACTTCCAGCTGTGCTACCTGCAGAGATTTGCTCCCAAACTCGAAAAGGAAAGCAAGACTGGTCCTCTTACCAGGACACCGCGAACTTGGCTTTCTTGAGCTCCTTACCACGAACAAGGCTCTGATACCATGTGAAGATAGTGGGAGAGAGGGAAGGAGTCTCACTTGTGGCCTTTTCACATACACAATGGGGGAATACACACAAAGGTGGAGGCTAAAAACAGTTTTCCTCTTCTTAGTTGTGAAAGCCAAAAGAACTCTCATACAAAGAAATAGAAGAACCCTATATGTGGGTCTCAAAACCAAACTCAACTAACTAAGGTGGCATACTAACTGAGCCATGAACTAGAGTAGATAAGGATAGCTGTCATCCATCGTGGGCGGTGTACCAACCGCATTTGTAGCCAACAAGTCAGTGACATAAATGCACAACGGTCACCTTGGCATATCGCGAGTGGATCAGCTCGATATCTCAACAATACCTACATTACTTTTTATCCGTACAATTGTTTCTACACCTATTCTTGATGCTCTATTTCAACAATATCTTGCTGTTAATAAAAATTCTAGATAGCTTATAGATGTTAATATCAATGCTAGGTAAAAACTCCCAAGGGCTTACAAAAATATTGAACCTATGGTTTTTGAGAAATTTTTTGAAAGGCAAATTAGGGCTTGGCCAATCCTTAATCTACTTTTTTGTATAAACGTTTGATTACATTGTAGTGGGCATTTTATATGGTTTATATTGTTTGAGTTTTAAATTCCCTATTATATTGTTTCAGCACAAACTTTTGTACTCTAGCCTACTACGTATCTACATCCTATATACAAGGTTCTAGTTGGACTTACTGCTGACATCCTCCTTGTTACTTCCATTACCTTCATCTTTGCTCTCATAACCTGTTGCCCCTCCTCTTGCTCCTCAAGCTTCTTGGTCCTCTTGGTGGGCCTGTGCCAACTAATCATCTCCACCCTCCTATTCAACAATCACATATGTTAAAGTTTAGTATATAAAGTATCTATTTAGTTCAAACATTTAAAAATAAATCACTGTGGTAGTGGCTTACATTTTAAGTAAGGGCCCAATTCCCTACTCTGTATGAGTAACTCAAAGAGAGTTGGCATATTCTTTGTATACACATATGTGTACTCCTCATCCATACATTTCTTACCCATTTTGACTTTCTAACATTACATACTTAAAGAATAGAAATATGACGTACTTATAAAAAGAACATAAATTCTGGCAGCGCCTCCCAAACCCAAGCGGGATCGACCCACTTCACAACTGCTGCCTACTTTTGTTGATCATACTTCTTAGTATTCTTAAATTATTTCTTTACAATTCTCCAATAATTTGGGTGTGTACCGAAGTAGGCTTCAATTCTTGCTTTTTTTCTTTTTTATAGTTTTGTCCTTTCTGTGAATTTAGCACAGTAGCCATCTTGTTCAAAATCTAGTGAGAGTCAAACTTTAGCTCCTCATGAGGCACTAGAGACTCCTTTTTGAATGTCTACAAACTATAATCTTTTTCCCTTTTTGGATGCTTCTAAAAGCCCATCAATACCCTGTTGAATTTGGATGAGAAAAGGATGTGAATTCGGTTAGTAACATGCTGAACTTGTGTATCCGTAATAAACTCAAACTCTCTATTAACCAAATCGGGGAGGGTGGTCAAAGTTTGGGAGTTGGCTTGAGTACTCCCTGTGGCACTTGCTCAGAGCTAGAGTGTCTAAGCCAACTCTCCCTCTCTCTCTCTCCCTCCCCCCTCTCTCTCTCTCTCTCTCTCTCTCTCTCTCTCTCTCTTCCATGGGGTGGTAGCTTGGGAGATCTCTATGGAGGCAAGTGGAGTTTTTGAGAGTTAGTGTTTCTCATGCTCAAACTCACCTAGGAGTCTCCCTATCATTTTTATCCAAGAACTTGAGTAAGTTGTGATCCTTCTCGATAACACTCGAGGTAATAGTGTCAAAGGGTCTCTTTTAAACCCCTCCACTCAACCTTGTGCTTGCCATCCTTTATAAAAGCAAATCAAACATTACATTTGAATTGAGAATGTAAGTTTTGATAAAAAGAGATGTGGCATGTACTTTAAAACATCGATTACTTAATTTGGAATTTAGAATGCATGGATTACATTTTACACTTATGAGATTATAATATTTTAACGAAGGGAAAGGGAGTAGGAAAGGGGAAGGGGAAGGGGAAAATGGAAAGGGATGTTGAGAGATCACGCTCAACATCATGTGATCATATGTGCATAGCACTAACCCAATAGAGTACTAGAAAGGAAAGGGTTAGATGCCCTAACCCTAACCCTAGATGGCATTGTATTTATTCTACATTTTAAACTAAATCTAGTGTACAGTTAGTCATTTGTGGTGTGCTCTCTAGATGTGCCCTCTCTCCTCATCTCCACTCTTCTCCTCTCCCCTCTTCATATTTTGTCATGGTATCAGAGCATGGTTGTCCCTTCCACTAAGGCGCCATCTTTGTTAGAGAGTGAGAGAGAGTGATTGAGAGATTGTGAGTGATTCTGAGATTTTTGTTCATTCTTCCATGACAGATTGATTGAGATTCATCCATTCCTTTGAGAGATTTCATTGAGAGAGAAAGTGAGCCTCTAGTTCTAGTCAACAACATCGACACGGCCTTCCAAAGCAAGCAACTGTCAAAGAGAAATGAGCCCGACCGACTCAACAAAGAAAATGCTCTCCAAAGCATTCTAGTGTGACTATGCATAAAAAGGTTTCAAAGACCTTAAGCTTCATCAAAAGGTTTCAAAGAACTTACACCCAGATCCAAAGGCTCCTACAACTACAAGGCAAGCATGCTTGCTCAAACGACTGCAGACACCAAAGGCGGCTCCAATAGCCCACCTCTACTCTCCAATCAACCGCTCCAAGTCGGCTGACAGGACCCTATGAATGCAGCAAATCGAGCTCCAAAGAACTCTTAGCTCTATTGACAGCCACCATCAACAAGCTCATACAAGCTTCCCTCGACTGGCAATGCTCCATAACAGTAGAACAAGCGATGCTCCATTGCCTCCAGCGATGCCTCACATACAGCGGCTCCATCCCAAGCTCTTGATGTCCGACTTCTTCAACTAACAGCCAATGTGCTCAACCAATGAGCAGCCTCCAATGTGATCGTCCTCCATTGACTCACAGGAAAGGCCTGTGCTCTTGGTCTCGGGCGGCGCATCTACAGCCACGGGCTGTAGCTCTCTACAAGCGGGCTCCTTACCTTCACAGACGACCTACGCCATCAGCGCCCATCGACTCCCACAGAGCTCCTTCTTGCAACTCCACGCCTCACGCACTCTAAAGCTCACGGGCAACCCATCTACCAGCCTTGCAACAAGCTACTCACCTGACGGCTACTCACAGACTCCCTCACGATGAGCAGCTGCCTCTGCGAACGAGCTCCTACTACGACTTTGCCTAAGCACTATTGGCTCTCCAACAACCTCCAGCGATCGCTCCTCCATGCTCTCACAGCAAGGCGGCTCCAGCCTCCCGCCACAGCCGACAGCACCTATAAGCTCCTACACAGCCACGGTCGACTTCTGGCGACTCCAACTTGACGTCTCCATGAGCCTCTACGAGGCAGCTCGACTTATGTCGACACCAGCGACTCCACGGCTAACGAGCTTCTACGATGAGTCCACAAAGCTCTCCTCTACAACGTCATTGCACCATCGACGGGACGCCCCGACGGACATCCACCTTCACTACTCTCACAATACTCACATAACCCACAAGCCTCAGAAAAAATGACACATGGTAGATAGGAACCTACCCGGGTTAGGTCCACCTAACCTTGGGTTCACTGGGTGCTCTATGTTTTGACATGTGGCACCCCTTATCCACATGCCACATCACCCACCTTGGGTTAGGTTAACCTCTGGTTAGGTCACTCAGTTGTTGCCACCTCATCATCTGCTTGGCACTGACCCCTGCAGGCACAGTTACCTCTCCACAGGCACAGTCTTCCCACAGCATGTGCATATAACTCCCACATCATCACGATGCTCCACTAGCACGCCTCTTGCTAAGCACTGTGCCACATACTCACTGCATGTGACTCCACTTGCCACATCATCACTGTGCATTTTCACTCTTTTTTGCGCCTCCACCTAGATCAAGACTTATCTCTTGATCCAGGAAGAATTTGAGGGTGTTACAAAAAGGTGAAATAATTGATTTTTCATGCTCTATGCGCTCGTCACATCACACATAGATTTCGGTGCAAGTATCACTCACTTTTGATCCTCGTTGACAAATCCACTTCCGACATGCACATAAGCCTCTACATCGATGCATCTAACCCATCACATAAAAAGAACCAAAACTATTTGCTATTCTTTCATCGATCGGCGGTTGGTATAGATCTAGATCAGAGTAGACTAGATTTCCATAGAGGAGACGCTTTGAATTTCTCCAAGTTGCCAATCTAAGCCATGCCCGAAATTCTCGACTAGTTCCTACTCGGAGTTAGTCTCTACGCTCACATACGGTTTCACATCATCACATTACTTGAAACCTTATGTTCATCAATTCAATGAGCAAACTTCAAAGTGTTGAGAGACATTGCCGATTGATCAATGGGCAAATAGCATATGATTTTATTACACACACACATGCCATCATTGTAAAGCCTATTTGGATATTTCACGGCATTGTGCAGTTTATTTTAGCCTTGTAAAGCCTCTTGGCTATTCCCGGCATTGTTTCCACAAGCCTTGTAATTCAACTCAGATTATATATGTTGCAGTTCTACCTTCAGCGATAGTTCAAATTTCACTTGCCACAGTCAGTGTTTTGGAGTTGATTCAGACAGTGATTTTCACGACACTTTGAGTACATTTCTTGCACCATGTCTATGACTAGCAACCTCAATCTAGATGCATCTGCTAAGCTAGACAACTCCACTCCACCTATTGTCACAGCACCAACAACAACGGGATCATCTCCAGCTACTCCTGTAGTTTTTGCACCTATAGCAGATCCTACCATTGCCCGCCAAAATGGGATAGGAAAGATAAGTACACATATCATCTGATAAATCAAAATGTGCAAGATGTCATGCTAGGATAGCTCAACACCGTCAACATCTGATAAATCAAAATGTGCAAGATGTCATGCTAGGACAGCTCAACACCGTCAAGACATCAAAAGAAGCATGGGATATGTTTGCAACTCTGTACAAGTCGAACACTTCTAGGATTCTCACACTAAGAAACCAAATCAACCAGAGTTCCGCAACAGCAACGAAACCGATCATGCTTACTATTCAAAATCAAAGAATACAACAATCAACTCGCAGCAGCACTAGGAGAGACCATGAACCCCGCATAAATGATTCAAGTCATCCTAAATGTACTAGGAGAGGGATACGAGAATCTAGTCCAAAGTATTACCATCCAATGGCAAATACCGACACTGGAAGAACTTCAGCCAGTCTTACTTGGTGAAGAACTCAGGACACAAGCCATTCATGCATGCAAAGGTCATTCCAATGATCAGGCATTCAAAGCTTCAGATAGAAACAGAGGCAGAGGTAGAGGCAGAGGTAGATCATTCCAAAGAAGTGGTCATCATCAGCAACAAAGTCAGAATCAACATCAGCATCATCCTCAGCAACATTAGAATCAACAAAGAGGAAATCATTCCAATCGAGAAAGATTCCAAGGATGAGGGAATGCATCCACCAATGTGTCAAACATCCAGTGCAACTACTATCATAAGTTTGGACACTATGAAAGAGATTTCCGCAAGAAGCAGTATGATCAAGGCGGTCAAAATCCAGCACCAATCGAGGGAAGGAATTTTCGTGGAAGAGGAAATCATTGTGGTGGACATTCTAGTCACAGTCATTATGCAAATGAAAATGGGAATATGTTTCTTGCAAATAAGGAAATGAAGAATACTAATACAGTGTACCTAGACACTAATTGCAATATAAAAGAGGATTTTATCTATCAAGTTGATCAAGCAGATCAAGATCCTTGGGACATTCACAATGGTGCATCATCTCACATGACAAATCATCAGCAATGGTTCACAGAGAGGAAACCGTTACAAGGTCAAAACAAGGTCATCTACACAATAGATAATACACCAAATCCAGTTCAAGGGACAAGCATCATCCCTATGAGCAGTTTCATTGGGACAAAAGGATTGGTGAAAGATGTACTCTATGTTCCGAAGCTCAACAAAGAACCTCTTGTCTCAATAGGCCAAATGATGAAACACAACTACCAAGTCAACTTTGATAGAGATGAATGCACTATCAGAGACAAATCCAAAATATTTCAGCTACTAGTAGGAAAAGTCAAGGAAGGACACTTGTACAGAATGCTAGCTACAGTACCAGATTTGCATGCCATGTCCGCTCACTGCAACAGATGCCACTATCCGCAAAATGACACAAGAGATATGGTCATGTCAATTTCAAGAGCTTTCTAGATCTCAGGAATTAGAATATGGCAATCGGTATTCCAAAGCTATAGTTTCTTGGAAAAGTTTGCGAAGCATGCTGCTTTGGCAAACAAAAGCGAACCAACTTCAATAGAAGCACCTCTCGAGCATGAGGAATACTTGATTTGATACATATATATGTATGGGATTATGCCCACACCCACATCATCAATGGTTCACTTTACTACTTGACTTTCATTGACGACTACAGTAGATATTGTTGGATCTACTTCCTGAAAGAGAAATCTGAAGTGTTTCGTAGAAAACCAGACAGGCAGAAAGATCAAAGTCACGAGATCAAATAGAGGAGGTGAATACATGTCTTCAACATTCATGAACTTTTGCAAAAGTCACGGCATTCAAATACAATTCACTTGTGCAGATACTCCTCATCAGCAGAATGCAAAAGCTGAAAGGAAGAATGGTACACAGTGCTAGAGCAATGCTTAGTGAGAAGCATCTTCCAAATCAGTATTGGGCAGAAGCAATAGCCACCACTGCAAACTGTTTGCTTAATCAGCTTCCTACCGAATTGATTCAGGGTATGACACCTTATGAAGCATTCATTGGACATAAGCCACACATTGGGCATCTTCGCATATTTGGTTGCATAGCATATGCCCACATACATGATGATCATCGCAGGAAATTGGATGCATGACTAGAAATTGGATGCAAAGTCATGCAAACGCATCATGGTTGGCTATAGTGAAGAAAGCAAAGCATACAAGTTGTATGATCCCATCAACCGAAAGATCATTATCTCCAGAGATGTAATCTTTGATTAGGAATCAAAATGGAAAACCTCAAACACACAAGAGATAGAGTCACCGATTTCACAGTCTACATAAATGGTTGATGAAGAAGAGCAAGAATTGCCAGAAACACCCCAAGCAGAGCCACAGCAACTCAGACAATCTACTAGGGAAAGCAGACCTCCAACTAGATTGACATATGCTCAGAAAGGTAAAGCAATTTAGGTTGAAACCACCAACTATGCTCTTATGACTACCATCATGGGGCTACAGAAGAGCCAGTGTACTTCAAAGTTGTAGTAGACAAGACAGAATGGCAAACTTCTATGAATGAAGGAATGGATTCTTTGTACACAAATAATACTTGGAAATTATGTGACCTTCCACTAGAAAAGAAGGCCATAGCAAACAAATAGTAATACAAAGTGAACTACAATCTAGATGGAAGTATTCAAAGATACAAAGCCAGACTGGTTGCAAAAGGATTTGCATAGCAATATGATCAAGACTATGATGAGACTTATGCTACAGTACCAAAGATGGATTCCATACAGTTCTTGATATCATTAGCAACACTCAGCAGATGGAATGTGTATCAGCTCGATGTCAAGAATGCATTTCTTAATGGTTACCTAGATGAGGAAGTCTACATACAACAACTAGTAGGTTATGTTGAACCAGGAAAGGAGAATAAGGTTTGCCATCTCAAGAAAAGTCTCTACAGCTTAAATCAAGCACCTAGAAGTTGGTATAGCAGAATCGATAAGTATTTTGCTGATCTGGGATACATGAAGTCCAATGTAGATCATACTCTCTACTACAAAGTTCAAGGGGAAGACATTACTATTGCACTTTTGTACGTAGATGATCTGATTGTGATCGAAAGCAAGGATAGCTTCATCAGAAAGCTAAAACAAGACTTATCTAGCAGAGTTCGACATGAAAGATCTTGGACTTATGCACTATTGTCTTGGAATCGAGTTCTAGAGAGATTTAGAGAGCACCTTCATGAGTTAGCTCAAATATGTAGACAGTCTCCTGGAGAAGTTTCATATGGTAGATAGCAAGATTGCAGCGACTCCCATGGGACATAGTTTGAAACTTACAAAAGATTCAAAAAATCCTACAGTCAATGACAGGTACTACATGTAGCTCATCAGATCTCTTATATATCTGACTATCACACATCCACATATTTGTTATGTAGTAAGTTCACTTGCACACTTTATGGCAAATCCAAAATAGTCTCACTTGAATGAAACCAAAAGAGTTTTGAGATACATCAGAGGTACATCATAGTTTGGAACAGAATACATAGGAAGTCATCCAAGTTGCATAGATACTATGACAATGACTATGATGAAGATCAGGCCAGGAGATCCACATAGGGATATACATTTTTCCTTGGTCAAGCTGCTATATCATGGTTGAAAAACAAATATCCTACATTTTCAACTAAATCTAGTATATAGTTAGTCATTTGTGGTGTGCTCTCTAGCTATGCCGTCTCTCCTCATCTCCACTCTTCTCCTCTCCCCTCTTCATATTTTGTCAAGGGAAGGGAAGAAATATATTCATTTTATTTAAACAAGAAAATATTCATCCTATTTAAGCACTTTGAAGGGGAAAGAGAAGGGGGGAATGGGAATGGAAAGTGGAAAGAAAGGGGATTGGGAAGGGAAAGTAATTTATTCATTATATTTAAACAAGGAAGGAAAAGGGAAAAATATAGGGAAGGAAATACTTAGGAAGGACTACGTAGGAAGTATTTAGAAGGTCACCTCATGGTATGTAAGCGGGACAAAGGGGGACTTAATGTTGTATTAGAAGGATGATAATTTTTCTATGTAGAGCCCCAACCTTTCAAATCACTTGCATATACATTTATACTAGCACCTAGGGTCACCCTTAGCACCAGCTGACAATTACCAATGCTATGGACAAAAATAGGGCCACCCATGGCAACATGCACTTCTAGCGAGAGAGAGAGAGAGAGAGAGAGAGAGAGAGAGAGAGAGAGAGAGATGAAGTAGACCCAGACCTTGGAGCTTGGACTACTTGATAGATTCGACACTATTGTACTGATTCTTTGCTTAAGTTTGCAAAATCAATATAATGAAAAATTCTATTGCCATTTCTCTTGTTTTTCGTACCAATTTTTTGGATTACAATTGTGTCAAAAGTTATTTCAATTTAGTTTTCATAAAGAATTTCAATCCATTTCTCATATACATCTTTTTATAATTATCCAAATGATTGAATTAATTGTATGGTTCATTTATTGATGGGATTATTAAAATCTAAACACACACACACACACATGCATACATACATATACCTTTGTAAGAGTATAATATATCCAATCATATAAAGTCAAAACTTTGTTCCAAAGACCAAAAATTTTGTAATAAAAATAAAAGAGGAAGACGAAAGAGAAGGAAAATGAGCTAATAAAAATGAAACACAAAAGGTACACATACCAAGCAAGCAAAGCAAACCTTATGTTGTCATTAGTGCCTAAGCATAAGTAGCTATACTAGGTTTCTAAAGGCTCCAAGAGTCTCTTGGGCCAAACCACACTGCTCACTATAATACATCAACTAAACAAAAGGGAAATATAACAAGAAACAAAGAAGAAAGGAAGAAGGTGACCAACAAAACTAAACAAACAAATCAAGAAAGAAAAGAAAGAAAAAATAGGAATAAAGTCTCACAATCTCTCTCTCTCTCTCTCTCTCTCTCCCTTTCTCTCTCTCTCTCTCTCTTTCTCTCTCTCTCTCTCTTTCTCTTTCTTTCTCTTTGATGGGGTGGTAGCTTTGGAGATCTCTATGGATGCAGGTGGAGTTTTTGAGACTTAGTGTTTCTCATGCTCAAACTCATGCACGAGTCTCCCTATCATTTGGATCCACGAACTTGAGTAATTTGTGATCCTTCTTCATAATACCCAAGGTAATAGTGTCAAAGGGTATATTTTAACCCCCTCCACTCAACCTTGTGCTTGCCATCCTTTATGAAAGATAATCAAAAATTAAATTTGAAATTTAGAACGTAAGTCCTAATAAAAAGAGATCTGGCATGTACTTCCAAATATAGATTACTAAATTTAGAATTTAGAATGCATTGATTACATTTTACACTTACGAGATTAGAATTTTTAAACAAGAAAGGGAAAGGGAGCGGGAAAGGGGAAGGGGAAGGGGAAGGGAAAAATGGAAAGGGAAGAGAAAACATATATTCATTTTATTTCAATAAGAAAATATTCATCCTATTTAAGATTTTTGAAGCTGAAAGGGACTTAGGGGGAAAGAGGAAGGGAAACTGGAAAGAAAGGGGATTGGGAAGGAAAGTTATTCATTATAATGAAACAAGGAAGGAAAATGGGAAATAGGGAAGGAAATACTTAGGAACGACCACGTAGGAAGTATTTAGAAGGGAAATGTAAAAATACAAATGAAAAAACTTAGGTTGGGAAGTAGAAGGGAAAGACATCTACAGAGAGTCGCCTAATGGAGGGTAATCAGTGATTAGAGGTGATCAGGCCGCATGATCTACTTCAACGGACAAGCTCAGGGAGTTTGACCCCCAAATACCCAAACGCCAATGATTGTAGGCAATGTGCACATGGAAGGGGTATAGCTCAAACTCAGGGAGTTTGATCCCCAAATATCCCAAAGCCAAAGATTCCAAGCAATGTGCAAAGATTGTAGGTTCCACCTAACACCCAAGACCAAAGAGATTGCAGGCAACGTGCACATTTGAGATCTACATTCACTGAAATAGCCACAAGAATAGCTCAAACTCAAGGAGTTTGATCCCAAATAGCCTGAGACCAAAGCTTCCAGGCAACTTGCATAGGTTGTATGCTCCAGTTGCAAAAGCTGCTTTTAAGTGTCTCGTGGAAGTTAAGCCCCGTCGCTCCAGGTTTTGGGCCGTGTTCATGTGTTGACTCTGTGCCAACATGAACTTATGTAGAAAGAGAATGTGATACAACTTTGTGTTACAACTTTGTGATGCAACTTTGTGATACAACTTCTACATACGACTTCTACATGTAGAAAGAGAATGTGTTAGAACTTTGTGTTACACCTTCTACATGTAGAAAGAGGATGTGTTACAACTTTGTGTTACTTCTACATACGACTTCAACTTTGTGTTACAATTCCTACATGCAGAGAGAGAAGCTCTCCAACTTGCATAAATACCCCATAATGGAATGAAGCCCACACTCTTTGGGGCATTGTGTTGAGTCTACTTTGGTATTCCAAGTATTTGTCTCAAGTGTCCATGCTTCCTTGCACTCCATGTCCAAAAGCATGTCCTAACCTTGCGACTCCTCCTCCCCTCTCCTCCAACCTTGCAACCCATCCTCTCCCTCTCCTCCTCCCTCCTCCTCCTTCCTCCTCCTCCTCCCTCCTCCTCCTCCTCTCTCCTCCTCCTCCTCCTCTCTCCTCCTCCTCCCTCCTCCTCCTCCCTCCTCTCTCTTCTTTCCCCCATGCTCTTATACCTTCTTCCTCTCCCACTCCTATGCTCCCCCTAAACCCTTTGTCTCTCAACCCTTAAAACTCCATGATCTATGAGGGAGACGAGTTCTCCACCATGTACTCTACCATGAACCTTGGAACCTCCTTCTAACCTTGGACTCCTTCTAAACCCTGGAACCTCCTTCTAAACCCTGGAACCTCCTTCTAAACCCTAGAACTCCTTCTAAACCCTGGAACCTCCTTCTTACCCTGGAACCTCCTTCTGAACCCTGGAGCCTCCTTCTGAATCCTGGAACTCCTAAACCTTGGAACCTCCTTCTAACCCTGGAACCTCCTTCTAACCTTGGAACTCCTCCTAAACCCTACAACCCCCAATGAAGGCGAAAGCCTTCATTACCTCAACCAGATGATACACGTTCCTTTTACACATGCATGCACTTTGTTTGCTTACCACACTTAAGCCTATGTCTCTTACCGAAACATGACTTGAGGTCCTAAGCTACACGTATACTACAACTGACAACTCTAATATATATGTAGGTGACAAAAAGCCTCAGAACCCTGCATACTGAGAGAACCCTGCTATTCCTACGAAAGCAGTAAGAAAGAGCCAACATTTGGCGCCACTGTCGAGGAGACTAGCATCTCAAGGAGCGAGTAAACATATATAGGTATGTGTAAAAAATAAACTACTTCGAACTTTCATGAACATAACACTCAAGGGCAAGGAGAGTAAATTTTCTTTTTCCATTCCTAGCCAAACATATCTACCCCAAGCATCAACCTTGGGTTGCTACCTTAAGAAATTTTCTTTATTTCTTAAATAGAAGCCACATGATATACAATGAAGCTAGGTAGTGGACACGAATGCGTAGAGCTTGCAATTACGATCATTTTACCTTTTTGTAGAAAAGCAAACCGAGCTATCCATAAAGAGTTATGGCTCGGAAAGAGTTTAGGGCTAAACCCTAAACCTAAACTCATTTCCTATAAAAACCAACACCACCCCCTCATTCTTCATCTTTCACATTTTGCCTCCATTCTCTTCTTCTTCCAAGCCCTACGCAAGACACTCTTCCCTCTCCATCAACCACCACCTTACTCCCATCCTCACATTGTAAGTGACTTTAAGTCCATCTCACAGCGATAACCTAGCCATCCACCCACTGTCCATCATTCCTCAACAATCCTGTTTACATCGAGAAAGACTTGGAGAGCGTTCAGGTGACCACCTCTCCCTCCCTTTCGATTCTCGTCCGTCAAGTTTTTTTAATTTCTTCTCTCTTTTTTTCCCCCTCCCATTTCCACCACCCCCCTCCCCCTCCCCCCTCCATTTCCACCACCCCCTCCCCCTTCCCCCTCCATCTCCACCTCCCCCTCATTTCCACCACCCCCTCCCCCTCCCCCCTCCATCTCCACCTCCCGCTCCCCCTCCCCCCTCCATCTCCACCACCCCCTCCCCCTCCCCCCTCCCCCCTCCCCCCTTCATTTCCACCACCCCCTCCCCCCTCCATCTCCACCACCCCCTCTCCCTCCCCCCTCCATCTCCACCTCCCCTCCCCCTCCCCCCTCCATCTCCACGACCCCCTCTCCATCTCCACCACCCCCTCCCCCTCCCCCATCCATCTCCACCACCCCCTCTCCCTCCTCCTCCCCCCTCCCCCCTCCATCTCCACCTCCCCCTCCCCCCTCCATCTCCACGTCCCCCTCCCCCTTCCCCCTCCACCTCCACCTCCCCCCTCTCCCTCCCCCCCTACACCACCCCCTCCCCCTCCCCCCTCCATTTCCACCACCCCTTTGTGAAGATAGTGGGAGAGAGGGAAGGAGTCTCACTTGCGGCTTTCTCACATGCACAATGGGGGAATACACACAAAGGTGGAGGCTGAAAACAGTTTTCCTCTTCTTAGTTATGAAAGCCAAAAGAACTCTAGTACAAAGAAATAGAAGAACCCTATATGTGGGTCTCAAACCAAACTCAACTAACTCAGGTGGCTTACTAACTGAGCCACAAACTAGAGTAGATAAGGATAGCTGTCATCCAGCTATTATTTGTGGGTGGTTTACCAACCGCATCTCCAGCTAACAAGTCAGTGACATAAATACACAACGGTCACCCTGGCATATCGCGAGTGGAGCTCGATATCTCAACACTCCCCCTCGAGCTCAATCCCAATTCCTACACACCAAGCAGGTCTCTGAACTTGCACAGCTTCTCTGCGGCCAATGCTTTCGTGAATATATCAGCTACCTGATCCTCTGTGCTGACATAAACTAGATCAATAAGACCTAGTAAAACCTTCTCCCGCACATAGTGATAATGCACCTCAATGTGCTTTGTTCTAGCATGAAAGACTGGGTTCCTTGCCAAGTGTATGCTGCTCATGTTGTCACAATAAATGACAACTGGCCCATCTGTAGACTGATGCATATCATAGAGTAGCTTATGCAACCAAGCTACCTCACATGCAGCCATTGCTGCACCCTTGTACTCAGCCTCTGTTCTCGACAAGGCAACTGTAGGCTGTTTCTTGCTGCCCCAAGTGACTGCAGCACTCCCAAAAGAGAACACATATCCACTGGTAGATCATCTATCAGAAATACTACCAGCCCAATCAGCATTAGTGTATCCATGCAACTGTATCTGAACCCCAGCCTCATAAAATAGTCCATACTGCAATGTGGACTTCACATACCTGAGTATGCGTCTAGCTGCATCCAAATGCGGTTTCCTTGGAGCCTACATAAACTGACTTACCAACCCAATAGCATAGTTCAAATCAGGCCTGGTAATAGTCATCTAAATCGAACTTCCTACTATGCGTCTGTACATAGTAGGGTCTTCCAGAAGCTCACCTGCATCTGCGCTCAGCTTCACATTCTGCTCCAAAGGAACTGAAATAGGCTTACAGCCTGTCATCCCATATTTGGATAGCATGTCCAATCCATACTACCTCTGCAAGAGTTGTATCCTACTTGGTGATCTAATCACCTCAATGCCCAAGAAATAACGCAGCTCTCCCAAATCCTTCATCTCAAACTTCTGCCTCAATAGCATTTTCACATGAAGGATATCTTCATCACTATCACTTGTGATGATCAAATCATCAACATAAATGACAAGCAGCATAATCCCTTTCTCTGTTTTTCTCACATAGAGTGAGAAATTTGCCTTGGAAATCTGAAAGCCAATAGTGACAAGATACTATCCTATCTTGTCAGACCATGCTCTAGGTGCTTGCTTCAAGCCATACAAGGCTTTCTTCAACCTGGAAACAAACTCAGGATGAATAGCATGAACATAACCTGCTGGCTACTCCATAAAGACCTCTTCTTGCAAATCACCATGCAAGAAGGCATTCTTTACATCCATCTAATGTAAAGACCATCCCTTTGATGCAGCCATAGCAATGGCTGCTCTTACGGTTGCCATCCTTGCAACCGGGATGAAAGTTTCTTCATAATCAATGCCATATGTCTGTGCATACCCCTTGACAACTAATCTTTCCTTGTATCTATTCACAGAACCATCTGCATTGTGCTTGATCTTATAAACCCACTTACAGCCAATTGCATTCTTGTCTTTAGGCAAAGGCACCAATTCCCATGTAGCATTAGCATCCAAGGCATCCATTTCTTCATCCATGGATTTCTCCCATTTTTCATTTCCCATGGCTTGCTCAAAAGAAGTGGGTTCTGGTTCCTGTATCACTTTGACCATATAGGCATAGTGAATGGCTGTAAATCCATCATATTTCAGCCTATCCACAGGATACCTAACCCTGGTAGACCTGTGCAAAATAGGCTCACTTCCAGGTGCTCTCAAAACATCCTTGGTCTTCCTTACTTCAGGTGTAACAACAGAAGGAATACCCAACTCATCATCAATGCTCTGTTCTGAGCCACTGGATTCACCATCCACATAAGAGTGACCTGCATTCACATCAAACATGGGCTGATCTACCTTCTCTTTTCCTTTTCGTGATACCTGCATACACTCTCTGCATTGCTTTGAGGAGATTCTCCTGATCTCAATCTGCCTGTCCATGGCGAAGTATGTGAACCACTACTAGAGGACACTCCAGGTCCACTAATATTTTGTGATTGCTGCTGTGAATTCTGTGCAGCATTACCATTTTGTGCATCTACATCAATCATTACATTTACTGGTTTATACCAGTTGCTCATCTCATCAAAAACAACATCTCTGCTCACTATAAACTTTTGTGTAGAAGGGTTATAGCATCTATACCCTTTCTGCTGCACAGAATAACTAATAAAGATGCACTTCTCAGCTTTTGGATCCAACTTGGACATCAACTCATCTGGCACATGGACATAGGCAATGCAACCAAAAATTTTCAAATGAGAAATATCTAGTTTCCTACCAGTATACATCTCCTCTGGCGTCATGCCATGTATTGCTGCAGTGGGAGTCCTGTTCATTAATATATAAACTGCTGTAGCAACTGCTTTAGCCCAATAATAATTAGGTAGATCTTTTTCATTTAGCATAGCCCGAGATACCTCGCCAATATGCCTATTTTTCCTTTCTGCAATTCCATTTTGCTGTGGGGTATGAGTGCATGAATATTGCTGCTTTATACCATGCTCCTGCAAGAACCTTGCAAACTCATTTGAGAGGTACTCTCCCCCTCCATCTGACCTTAGGCATTTTATTTGCAGGCCTGTTTCTTTTTCAACCATAGCTTTGAAAGCTTTGAAGTGCCCAAACACTTCACTTTTCTTTTTCATAAAATACACCCAAAGTTTTCTGCTGAAGTCATCAATAAATGTGACAAAATAGTGACAGCCTCCAATAGATGCAGCTTTAGTAGTCCACACATCAGAGTGGATTGATTCCAATGGCTTTTTACTCTCTTGAACATGCCTAGGAAAAGGTTTCCTTGCCTGTTTCCCAAATTAACAGGCTTCACAAACCTTGTGCATTTCTGCAACCTTGAATTTAGGCAATCCTGCAATAATATTTTGGGCTTGCATTGATTTAAGTCGCTGTATATTAACATGACCAATGCATTTGTACCAGATATCAATATCTGCAACTACACCGGTCCCATGTGCAAACATTGCTGCACTCAATTCAGGCATGTCCGCATCCAACGTAAACATCCTGCCCTTCTTCTTTCCTTTTGCTATCAAGCGACCATTATTTTTCATATCCTCAACAAAGCATCCATGAGGATTAAATCTGACCTGCAAGCCCTGCTCAACCATCTGACCAACAGAAACCAGGTTCTTGGTGATGTTCGGGACATGAAATACATCAGACAAGTATTTCTTTTTCCCATCCTGCATAGACAAAGGAATTTTGCCAATCTGCACAATAGGATGTGCAGTATCATCACCAGTCTCCACAAATCCTGGTTTTTCCATTTTCCTTGCATCTTGCATCCATTCAGCATGACCTGTCATGTGGTTTGACGCACCTGAGTCAACATACCACACATCATTGCTTTCTTTTGCACTTGTCACAGAATTTGTCATATGCTGCACCATAAACAAATGCTCATTTCTGTCATCACCCTGTCTACTAGAGGATGCATAATTGCCTTGCTGCAATTTTCCATTCATAATGTCATTCTACTTTTTGTAGCAGTCTTTAGCCATATGCCCCATTTTACCACAGTAGTAGCATTCAACATTGTTGTTTGCATTTTGGCCTCTCTGCCATCCACCACGACCTCTTTGGCTCCCCCTGCCTCTAGAGTTACCACGTCCTCCTACATAGGACTGGTTTTCTTTCGTTTGCTGCATATTTTGATTTCTACCATGGCCTGCAGATCGGCCTCCTCTACCTCTGCCTCTACCTCTGCCAGCATTTGAGTAGAAGATAGTTTCTTTTGAAGTTCCTGCTGAAGAAGATGCACCACCATTTCTCTGCTCTTCAGAAATAAGAAGAGCAATCAACTCCTCAAAATCAGGAAATTTTTCACGGATGGCAATGGATGTCTGGAACTGTGCATAATCCTTTCCTAGACCATTCAAGGTCACAGAAACTAAATCGTCATCATCCACTGGCGACCCAATGGAAGCAAGTGCATCCGCAATTTTCTTCACCTTCATGTGGTAGTCATTGATGCTCATATTTTCTCTCTGCACAACATTGTGCAGCTCTTGCTTGAGCTGCATTTTCCTGGCTTGCGTATTTGTGCTATACATTTTTGCCAAAGTATCCCATGCCTCCTTTGGCGTACTTGCATCCTGAATATGCACAATCATGGAGTCCGAAATACTAATAGACAGCCAGTACATAACTTTCCTGGCTCTCTCATGCCATCCTTTAAATGCCTGCATTTCCTATTGATTGGGAACATTAGGAAGAACAGGTTCTTCTTCATTTCCTGTAATGAACTCCCAATAGCCTTTTCCCATAAGGAAATTCGTCATTCTAAACTTCCATGCTTGGAAGTTATTCTTGTCAAGCTTTTCAGTGACAATCTGTGAAAGAGAATCAGATGCCATTATAGAACACTGCAAAATATTCTGTCACTGCAAAAAACACAGCTTTTGCCTCACACGGGCAGATCTGCAAAACTGACGAAAGTGGTATTTCACCACACCGTCACTTCCTAGTGACGATTTTGCATCAACAGGCAACAATCTAAACCTTGGAACTCTTTCTAAACCTTGAACTCTTTCTAAACCCTGGATCCTCCTTCTGAACCCTTGAACTCTTCCTAAACCCTGGAACCTCCTTCTGAACCCTTAAACTCCTCCTAAACCCTACAACCCCCAATGAAGGCGAAAGCCTTCATTACCCCAACAACAATGGTTTATGTGCCTTTTACACATGCTTGCATTATGTTTACCCACCACACTTAAGCCTACGTCTCTCACCGGAACACGACTCGAGGTCCTAAGCTACATATATACTACAACGACAATCCCAATATATCTGTAGGTGACAAAAAGCCTCGGAACCCTGCAATATAGAATACCCAGCTCTTCCTACGAAAGCGGTAGGAAAGAACCAACATTTGGCGCCACTGCCGGGGAGACTAGCGTCTCAAGTAGCAAGTAAACATGCGTAGGTAGGTGTAAAAGCCACTTGATGTACAATTAGGCTAGGTAGTGGACACGGTTGCATAGAGCTTTCAATTACGATCATTTTACCTTTTTACAGAAAGGCAAACTGAGCTCTCCATAAAGAGTTATGGCTCGGGAAGAGTTTAGGGTTAAACCCTAAACCTAAACCCTAAACCTAAAATCCCAACCTATAAAAACCTACTCCACCCCCCCTCATTCTTCATCTCACACTTTTTGCCTCCATTCTCTTCCTCCTTCCGAGCCCCACGCAAGACACTCCTCCCTCTCCATCGACCGCCCCCTTACTCCTATCCTCGCCATGTAAGTGACATCGAGCCCTTCTCGCAGCGATGACCTAGCCTTCCACCCACCGTCCATTGTTCCGCGACAATCCCGTTCCATCAAGAAAGACTTGGAAAGCGACAGGTAACCACTTCGCCTTGCTTTTCAATTTCCGTCTTTCAGTTTTTTTGTTGCTCTTTTACCCCTCCCCCTCCACCACCATCTCCCCCTCTCCCCCTCCCCCTTCCTCTCCACCTCCCCCTCTCCCCCTCCCCTTCCACTACCACCTCCCCTCCCCCTTCATCTCCACCTCCCCCTCACCTCCCCCTCTCCCCCCTCCCCCTCTCCACTACCACCTCCCCTCTTCCCCCTCCCCCTTCATCTCCACCTCCCCCTCACCTCCCCCTCTCCACCACCACCTCCCCCTCTCCCCCTCCCCCTTCATCTCCACCTCCCCCTCACCTCCCCCTCTCCCCCCTCCCCCTCTCCACCACCACCTCCCCCTCTCCCCCTTCCCCTCCACCACCCCCCCTCTCCCCCTTCCCGCCCTCCCCCCTTCTCTCTCCTTTCTCTCTCCTCTCTCCCCCTCACTCTCTCCCCCACACCCTCTCTCCCCTCCCCCTCTCCCCCCTCCCCCCTCCCCCTCTTCCCCCTCCCCCTTCATCTCCACCTCCCCCTCACCTCCCCCTCTCCCCCCTCCCCCTCTCCACCACCCCCTCTTCCCCCTCCCCCTTCATCTCCACCTCCCCCTCACCTCCCCCTCTCCCCCCTCCCCCTCTCCACCACCACCTCCCCCTCTCCCCCTCCCCCTCTCCACTACCACCTCCCCTCTTCCCCCTCCCCCTTCCACCTCCCCCTCACCTCCCCCTCTCCCCCCTCCCCCTCTCCACCACCACCTCCCCCTCTCCCCCTCCCCCTTCATCTCCACCTCCCCCTCACCTCCCCCTCTCCCCCCTCCCCCTCTCCACCACCACCCCCCCTCTCCCCCTTCCCCTCCACCACCCCCCCCTCTCCCCCTTCCTGCCCTCCCCCCTTCTCTCTCCTTTCTCTCTCCTCTCTCCCCCTCACTCTCTCCCCCACACCCTCTCTCCCCTCTCTCCCCCTTACCCCCTCGTCCCCCATCCCCCTCTCTCCTCCTTTCCCCCTCGTCCCCATCCCCCTCTCTCCCCCTTACCCCCCCTCTCTGTACGCCCCTAACCCCCCCCCTCTCTCTCTCCCATTCGCTCCTCTCTCTCTCTCCCCCGCCCCCTTACGTTCGACCCTCCACCCCCCCCTCTCCTCTCTCTCCCCCTTACCCCCTACCCCTTAGCCCCCCCCTCTCTGTACCCCCCGGCGGCGGCGCACGTAGCGCCGCCGCCCCGTGCCCCTCCACCCCGGCCGCCGCCCCGCGGCGGCGACCCCGCGCCACCCTCGCCCGCCGTCCCGCGGTGGCGCACCGCGCCGCCCCTGCCCGCTGCCCCGCGGCGGCGAACCGCGCCTACCCCGCCCCGCGCACCCCCTAACCCCCCCGCACCGCCGCCCCGCCCCCTCGCCGCTCCCCGCTCCGCCCCGCGGCGCTGCTTTGCAGCGCCGCCCCTCTACCCTCCACGCCCTCCCCCGCTGCCCCCCGCGCACCCCCTAACCCCCCCGCCCCCTCTGTCTAACCCCCCCCGCGCACCCCCTAACCCCCCCGCGCCGCCGCCTCGCCCCCTCGCCGCTCCCCGCTCCGCCCCGCGGCGCTGCTTTGCAGCGCCGCCCCTCTACCCTCCACGCCCTCCCCCGCTGCCCCCCGCGCACCCCCTAACCCCCCTGCCCCCTCTGTCTAACCCCCCCCGCGCACCCCCCAACCCCCCCGCGCCACCCCCCGCCCCCCCGCTCCCTCTGTCTAACCCCCTGCCCCCGCGCACCCCCCCCCTGACGCCTCCGTCGGGGAACCCCCCCACAGGAACCCCCCCCCCCCAAAAAAAAAAAAAAAAAAAAACAACCCTAACCTATGGAGCTACTTTTAACAAGAGAAGGGGGGGAGAGAAGGGGGCACAAGCTACTGAGGATGTGGGAAAGTTAGAGTCTCTAGAGAGATAATGGACCCAAATTTGATGGTGGAAGAGAAGGAAAGGCATGTGGTTCCTATGACTTGAAAATCAACTTAATGGGCTTAGAGGGAGGCTTGTCTTGTTGTGGCTTAGGAATAGGTGAAGACTTGGCCGAAGCGCCAAATTGGTCTTCCAAGTTCAAAACCAAGGACCCATGTTGGCCTTCTACTGTGAAAATTGAAGGCCAAATTGGTCCTTTCAAAGCCAAGCCTCATGGTTAGGGCACATAACTGGATACTAATCCATGGTGTATCAAGTGTGGGTGAAGCTTGTAATGGGCATGGCCCTTGCCACCAATTTCTTGGAGCAGCCTGATAAATTTTTTTTGGAAGACAACAAGCCAACCCACCACAATGTTATCTTCATAGTCTAATGAGACCTTAGCAATGCATGTTCAAAACTATTACATGTGCTCTTTTATAACCCAATGTACTCCTATAATAATCAAAAGAAAGGTTTTGAGGCCATGGTTTTGTTGATTAAGTCCCCTTAAGAAGATGAGTATCTCTTCTCCTCAATGAATCAATCAATAGTCCATATATTACTTGACACCAATGGTGTGGTCTTTGTACTATCCAATGGTACTAGTGGTGTGGCTGAAAAACTTGTCAAAGTAGAGACTTTTCAAGATGTACATAGTCATTCCCAATGAGAATATTGTGGTCCATGACTGTGTATGATTTGGGGATCTCTTGGGCAATCATAACGTCCCAAGCTTTTGCTCTTCAAACTACATGGACTTTTACTAGTTGATGGGAAGACCTTCTAGCTCAAGGGAGGATAAAGCCATGCATTGATGCAAATGAATGAAATGGAGAAAATGACAAAAGTCTAAGGGTGAAAATAAGGTATCGAGTGGGACATAAAAGACTAGAGAATACATTGAAAAGAGTGAAGCAAGGGAATTTGTAATGACCTTCTAGTCCCCACAAAACAATGGGTGGTTTAGGAAGATGTATCATCAAATTGATTGTTGCATGTGATGCCACAACTAGATTGAACTACATCCATACAAAATGATGACTTCTAATTAAGGCTTGATTTAGAGCTTTGTCTCCTTTTGTGATTTGCCATGTGTTCTTGATCTAGTCACAAATGACCAAATAAGTAGATGCTTGGTATGGCTTTACTCGAATCCTATTAAAAAGGTCCTACATCACTTGGCCTTGTAAATTTGCAAGCTATATTGTACCATTGCTAAAAATACCTTGGTGGGCTTGTAAGGCCCAACTGATGAGTTTAATATTGGTCTTCAATGGCCCCATCTTGGCGTTATATAACAAGATAAATCATACCTTCCTTAAGATTCTTCCAGACCATATGCTAGTCATGCCAAGGTCTCCTTATTTTTTGGATTACTTGCTAAGATCAAGCTACTTAGATTTGTAGCTCATCTAGGCCAACATGGTGCAATCATCTCTTAAATATCTTGGGTTCCCTAAAGATTATTCTCAACTACCATTCAAAGACTCAGAATCAAAAATTCCAAAGCCACCACAACTTTGAGACCAAAGGCCATTCAAAATGGAGTGAGTTTCACCGTTACCTTGTATGTAGTCTGATATGCCTAGAATGTACCATGTACCTTGGTGTCACAAATCCTATCATTGTATACCCAATGTGTAAAATGTAGTATAGTATGCATAGAATGTAGCATGTAGCTTGGTGTCCCAATCCTACCATTGTATATGGCTTCAATACCAAAGTCCATTTGAAAGGGGGTGAGGTTTGTGGTTACCTTATATGTAGTCTGATATGCCCAAAGTGTTAGCATGTCACTTGGTGTAATTCTATTGATGGGTACACAATGTCTTGGTGAGTATTGATTTGAGAATCTCATTAGTGGAATCAACTTGACCATTGAACTAGGGATAATAAGTTGTGATTACAACTCGATGTATCACCATTAACTTGGTCATCAAAGATTGTAAAAATTTATTCATAAAGTGTGTATCTTGATCACTAAAAAATTTATTTGGATATCCATACCTACAAATGATTTTTTCAAAGAAGAACTTGGTTGTGCTATGAGCCCCGACGAGTTGTCTTATAGCGCTTTAGCCTTTTCCTACTCCATAGCATAATCTGTGGCCACAATAATGTACTTGTTCTATGTGAACTCTTCCACATTCTTCAAAGGAGCAAGATAGTCCAAGCCCCCCTTTGGAATTCTTCCAATGGATAGTTGCAATGGCATATGATGTTATGGAAGTAGAATTCCTCTCCTCTAGCAAGCAACATATTCAATGCACTGTGTCGAAGCAAAATCAACTTTGAATTGGGATCTCAACTGCACTGACCAACACATCTCCAACACATGCACTTAGGATTAGGAAGAGTCCTAAGAAATGATATTGAGCTTGACAATAGTGCCTCAAGTGCACTCTTATAGACCTACACACCTAGCTTTGCATCCTTATGGTCAACAAGCTCAAAAGACACTTCTTACATGGTGCATGGACCACCATAAGGTAACCTATCTAGCTCAAAAGAGTCCAAGAGTTCAGAAGGAGACATGGAGAAGCCTCCAAAACTAAATCCTTAGCGACACAACTAAGACCTCCTACATTTGAAGTCTATCATTTCCTACTTGGCCAACAAACATGGGAGGTATGCCATACCCCATGACTACCCCTTATAGGCCTATGCCTAAGGTGAACATGCTACTCCCCAAAGGACCTTCAACCCAACCTTTTAGTTCCAATAAGCCCCAAGTAACAATGCAAATTGCTAGTGGGTCAGAGTCCTCTAATCATACATTTGTACAACAACCAAAAACATGGAACCCTCCATTGAGACCACCAATGTATAGAGCAAGGTCACCATATATCCTCAAGTTCTAACTACTCCACAAATAATACTTACCAATGAGGCAATGAGGATTCTAGTGCAAGCACTAGGAAGGGGGATCATGCCTCCAATATTTATGGGAAGAGACCAAAATCCTTCTAGAAGTAAGTTTATCACTAAATTCCTAGGGGAAGGAGACCCAATCTCCTGTGTTTAAATTTTGAGCAGATCTGTGAGATATCTAGTGATATCAGGACCTAAACAAGATCAATGATTTTGGCTTGAGCCTTGATGGCAAAGTTGGACAATGGCTTAGAGCACTGAATCCAAAGGAGAAAATTAATTGGTACACACTGTGAAAGTCCTTCATAGTGGTGTTTGCCCCTAGTGGACCCAAGCAGAATCCAATCAACTAGCTCTATGAGGTCAAGCAAAAAAGAGACCAAGTCTCTTTGGGATTACATTGCTAGAATCAAACAGTTGAACTCCCACTATGAGCCTCATGAGAGGATGAGTGAGTCAGAGTTACTACCACACTTTCTCATGGATTATGGGATTATAAGCTTCAATATCATCTGTTCATTGATGAATGCCACATCATTTGAGTTATCAACAAGACTACAATACGTCTAAATGATAATATGAAGAAAAAGGCTTCATTCACCTCATTTTAGGCATTACAAACCTTGAAGGCCATAAGTTTCGATGAAGCTAAAGGGGTAACCACAACTCCTAAGGGAATGAACATGGAGGACTTGGGTACCCCTGAGTAATCATCTAAGCCAATTATTAAAAGGGGAAGCAACAAGGGAAGCCATTAGTTATCCTCACCTATTTCCAAGGCGTGATAATGTGTGGTGTGACATATGCATGGGGAATCATCCAACTAACGAGTGTCCCCACCTTAGGGCAAGGCCAACACTCTATTGTGCCAATTGTGCATGATGGGAGAATCTTGAGACATCACAATCTTGATATTGTAAGATCATTCCCCAACCAATGTACACGCACGGACCACCACTTACCTTACTTGCACCACCAAATCCATCCAATCAAGGACAATTAGCAATTCAAGGAGCCACTCCTACCATCCTAGGGAAATTTAGGGCTCAAAATATGCCATTAGCCCCACTTGTACTAGGACCTCAACCCCCATGACTGGGAATCAGTACCATGAATCAAGTATTGGTCGAGGAACTACCTAGACATTTGGAAGAACTAGATCATGCCCTTAGTGGAAATACTCATTCTCAATCTAGTAATACTATGAGTCAGTCCAACTATATAAGTCATTATGTTATGCAGGACAACCAATATGTTCCAATCTACCAAATGCCTTCTATCTCTCAAAATGTGAGAGATATGAAGACCTTGACAAGGAGACTACCGATTCAATGATACACATGTCAAGTCCACCTCATAAGACTAAGGAGTGTCCATACAACATAGCAGCTTATCCCTACAAGGACACCCCATTTGCACCAATCATGCCCCTTAAAACACACAATAACCATTGTGCATTGGGTACATATCACAATCGAATGCCACTTAACCCTATCTTGCCACTCGAATCATTTCAAAAATGGGGTCTAGACTTCATGGGTCCATTCCAGGCAGTTGTGGCCCACACGCAAAATTGTTATATGCTTGTGGCAACCGATTACTATACCAAATGGGTGAAGGCATGGGCTCTATGAGATAACACCACAAACTCTTTTGCAAAATGTCTCTATCGAGATGTCTTCAAGTGGTTTTATTGTCCCATCAAGCTGGTTAGTAATAGGGGTATGCACTTCGTCGACAAGGTCATTAAGCAAATGAATTCCTTTTACATGGCGATTCACAAGAAGTCTTCTCCCTACTACATTTAGGCCAATGAATTGGCTGAATTGACCAATCATATATTCAAGTGGATCATCTCATTGCTAGTCAATGAGACCGCACAGTTTGGTATGAAATGTTGTTGGCCACATTATGGGCCTACCACACGTCCTTCAAGGTGGCAATTGGGCTGACTCCCGTCAAGCTAGAATTTGGGATGGAAGTAATCACACCGATCGAGGACATAGTTTCGAGCTTGCAGATTGCAGTGGAGGATAGGATTCTTTCACCACAGGAGTCTATAGTGTTCTGTCTAGATGTGCTAGATTAATTGGATGATATGCAGATGGAAAGCTATTATCTTACTATGGAGGCTCAAGCAAGGCAGAAGCGGAGGGTGGATTTGTCTTCGAAAAAGAAGTTGTTTGAATGCGGGAAATTGTTGTTCAACAATCATCTAGGGCGGATGCCAGGGAAGTTGAAGTTGCAGTGTTCGGGACTTCCTCATCACACTATCAGTTCTTTCAGCTTCCTTCACCTTCTTTGCTCTCTTTGCATTCAGCTCTCTTTGCTTCCAATTCCTTCTCATTGCTATGGTGATGGTGCATGTGCAATTTAATCCTTTCATCCCACTAGTGTATATTGATTCTCAGTCTATCAACGTGCGTCTACAAAGGCTGAGGATTAGAAGCTTCAGTAGCATTGATTGGAAGAAGGTGAACATCCACCCGATGGCTTTAGCACTTTGCCACCAGCAACAACTAGCACTTGGATCAACCATGGAGTTTTTTGGTGAGAATAGTTTCTCACCACTCAATTGATCTATCAGTGTGGTTGTTCTTGCTGATGGATGGGGAGATGTTGGTGCAACCATCGTGTTTAGATGAGGAGATGGTGGCGGAGTTTGGAAACCCAGATTGAGGTGAGTTTGTACAAGCTAAGCGCTTGCAAATATGTTCAAGTTCGTGATCTTTATCGATGGATTCTAGAGTCAGTCTGTTTGCAAGAAAAGACTTATTTGATTACTCCCAGGTTTCATGGGATGGTCACGGTAGCAAAGCAGTTGGGCATGAATTTTGAAGGAGAGAATCCATGATGCAAAGGCATAGAGGGTAGCGACATTGTCCAGATACTAATGGTGATAAGGGTGCTGATGTAGGGTCAGCACTGCCACAAAGTGGTCCTCAGGTGTAGGAAGTCTTGGACCCCCGATGGGTTTGAGTGATTCCGTAGATGGGAGCAGTAATTTGGAGAAGGGAAAGGGGGTGGTTACGAAGTCAGTACGTGCTAAGGAAGATTGACACGCAAAGTAAGAAGAATTGGATCAAGACATTGTAAAGATTTTGCTCACTCAAGTAGAAAAGTACAGGTTTTGAAGTGGAAAAGGCATTCCCTATGTTTTTTGTTGGAGTTGTGTGCCCACTGCTTCAGCATGTCCTTACCTCCTCGCCCTCCTTGGTGGAATGAAGCGGATCAGTTTTTGGAAAAGTTTTAATAAGTACACTCATTTCCCTATTCTACACCACTTTGCATGCAACTTAATACCACCTAGTTTGAGGCACGTGAAACGTATTGTGCCCATCAGATAGACTTTGCATGGCTGATCAAGCATTAAATACCATTTTTGCCTCATTGTGATGCACATCCATCAAAAAGCACGCTCTTGGATGTGTTATACGAGCAAGTACTTATCGGATGGGCGTGCCACATTGCATTTAACTCAATACCACCTATGTTGAGGTGCATGAAAAGTATTGTGCCCATAGGATATGCTTTGTATGGTCGATCAAGAATTAAACACCATTTTTGCCTTAGTGTCATGCACAACCATCAAAAAACAAGGTCCTAGGTGTGTTATTCAAACAAGTACTTATCGGATGGGGTTTCCACTTTTCACACAAGTCAATACCACCTAGTTTGAGGCACATACAAAGTATTGTGCCCATCGGATATGATTTGCATGGTCGATCACACATTATACACCCTTTTTTTCCTAGTGTTTTTCACCACCATCAATAAACGTGCTCCCAGGTGGTCATCCAAACAAGTAATTATGGGATGGGTGTGCCACTTTGCATTTAGGTAAATACCAACTAGGTGGAGGCCCATGCAAAGTATTGTGCCCATTGGATATAATTTGCATTGTCGACCAAGCATTAAATACTATTTTTGCCTTAGTGTCATGCACAAGCATCAAAAAACACGGTCCATATTCTGATTTCTCTTTATCCACTCTTCAGTTTCACTCTCTTCCAGGGGATCAAATGCATTGTTAAGTGCTAGAGAGTCATCTAGCTTCCCTTTGCCTTTATCAAGAGAGAGTAAGGGCTTGGCGGGATCTTCCTTTCTAGAGAAGGGATTTTTTAGGAGTACCTGGGACCTTGGGGATCCATCTTTCAGTTTGCTTGCTATTGATAGGTGCAAGAGGATCCTTGGGCTTAGCTTTGGCTCTCCTCTGTGGGAATTTTTTAACTACATGACATGACAATTCACAGAGGAAGCAAGAGTTTGGGAGATTTTTATAGAGAAGGGAATGCTCTCTGTACACACTATTCGGTATTTGACTTTGACAGTGATAAGATCAACAATGCAACATCCCATGAAAACACAATGACAAATAAATTCTACGAGGAGACGTGTACAAAATCAAAAAAGGATGTACATAAGAAACCAACAAAGGACTATTCGGTATTTGACTTTGATTGTAATAAGATGAAGGATGCAACTTCCCATGAAAATAAAGTGACAAATCAATTTGACAGGGAGAAGTGTACAAATATAGAAGAAATAGACATACATATGCATGAAAAGAAAGTGAGTCCAGGCAGATGTAGAAAAGCAAACAAAGAGAATAAGAGTAATGAATGAAGATGCTATGCTAAAAGCAATGTGATCTACATGTTGCAAGAGAAGTTCTATGCATTCCATTAACTTACTTTGACATCAAGGGATGTAGAGAATAGGTGTGGCAAATAAGAGGGATCAAAAGAAATGAATACCTACTGACAAGGCTCTCTTGATTTCTAGTAAATGACACAAAAGAGAAAAATTTCAAACAATAGATAAAGTCTCGTATAAATGGAAAAATCATTTGCAATAATGCATATCGCATTACTACAGGATTATCACATGGCACATATTGGAATTTGGCTAACAAAGCAAAGCATGGAGTAAAATCTAACATTCATGGTGGAAACACAGGAAGGCCCAAAACAAGAGCCTCAACGGTCTTGGCAACAACAATTTTAAAAGACTACATTCATGAAAATGCTTTACCTCAACCTAATCTATCTAAAATGCATCTTTCGATAGGTTTGATAGTGTTTAAGTTTAAGTTTATTGGAGAAACACAGAGGCAAAGATGACATGCTCCGACATCTTTTTAGAATTTGTATACTCTTTGGAAGAAGAGCTTTGTACATGTTAAAATTCCAAAGAGGAAAAAAATGTCAAAGTGCAGTGATTGTGATGATCTAAAGTGAGCACTTGAGAGTGCAATGTCTCCAGAACAAAGAGAATCATACAAAAAAACTGGAGAATTTCATCATGGACTTGTTCGGCATTCTAGACTAAAATATGCATTTTGGAAGGAGCAATTTGTTTCTCATCCAAATGAGTACATGTGCGTTATTGTAGATGGTATGGATCAGAACACAACAACATGACCTCGATTCATTAATACTCCACCTAAACTACAAGGAAAATACGTTTTGAAACACATCTATGTGGAGTGTTAGTTCATGGATTTAAGTTTTTTGCAGACATATGGATTGATTCCTTGCATCTACATGATAGCAATCAAGTTGTAACAACATTTTTGAAGGCAATTCACAGTGTACATGCAGAAAAAGGTTACCTACCAGAAAATTTGAGAATACAGGAAGACAATTGCGGATGAGAGAATAAGAATGTACTCTTTTTTGCATTTTGCTCAATGCTAATCTCTCATCGAATCTTCAATGAGATTGAAGTTGGGATTTTGTTGGTTGGACACACACATGAGGATATCGATCAGGTTTTTAGCATAGTCTCAAGAGAGCTAAAACACAAGGACATGGAGACGATGGATGACTTGATAAGAAAATGTGAGAGGCAAGTTGGTGGCTGCAAGGAAAGTACAGTATGTTACATGGTTGAAAGGATCTATGATTGCAAGAGCTTTATTCTACCTTTCATATAAAAAGGTGGTGATGCCTGGATTGGTCATAATGCTCCACACTACTTTTGCTTTTTCTTAAAGGATGAAAAACCAGTGATGCAGTGGCAACACTATTTTCATGATACAACATGGGAACCCGAAGGACCTTACTATCTCTTAATTTCAATTCTCAACAAAGAAATGCATCCAGTATGGGCTCCTATAAAAGAATTTAGTGAGAAATTTAAAGGTGAGATAGAAGGCTTAAAATATTTTATTACATACAAAGAGGAAATGCTTCATTTCCTAATTGGAATCCCTCTTGGAAGGAACACACTGATGTTGTAATTAAGAAGACCTATTTATTGATAAAGGACCTCGAGAAAATGCAAGCAGATGATGCTAAGAAAAAATGGCCTTTATTTTGGCCAAATGGACTTGTGCCCATTGTTGGATGTCTTTGAAAATGAGTTTGATTTGCCCATGTCCATATTGTGGACCGAGGAAGAGAAAGTTTATGCCAAAAGTAGACATAGACATTTACTATTTTGTTGCAGTTCGACCATCAGATGATGAGCATGAGAATTTTAAGTTCTAGGTTGCAAAAGTGGTGGACATGAGCATGGATGACCAAGGAAAAGTTGCAATATTTACATCACTATGGTATGAGCCAAGGGGTAGGAAGGAGAACCATGATAACAATACACTGTATATTGGTTGTTTGAAAAAGGAATGGGTCCCAAACCATGAAGCAGTTTCAGAGCTTTCCACAGAGACAGTCATAGTATCCTGAAAATCAAGGACAAAGAAAACAAGGAAGCACATGGGATATGATGTAAAAGAAAAAATAAGAATACCACTACCAATTATTTCACACATTACAGAGTTTTTGAAGATGCTTGCTAAGGATGAAGTAGAAGGAGATAGCGCAAATGAAGAATGCCCATGACAATACCATTCAAGCATCAATAAAGACTCTAGATGACAGTGTTCTAACGAGATTGAATGAGGATGGCATCCAAGCAACAAGTGATGATGAATCAGACATTCAAACAAACAAGTGTCACGATTGACCATTTGTACTTAACACATTTGTCAAGGTAGAATTGAGTTATCGAAAAGGCTGTGTGTCAGACTCCTTTGTACAAAGACTCATGGAGAGCAATATTTCTTGTAAACATATGACAATATAAATTTGCAAGCATAGCTATTACTATTTAAGAGTCTTGCATGTCTCTTGTCTATTTTAACCTTTAATTTTTTTTGACTTCAAGACTGTTATAGTTTTCTACATCAAATTTGAAGTGCATTCTTTTGGATTAAATTATATTAATAAGTCTTTTTTTTGAAAGTGGATTTTTATGGATTTAAATTAATAACTCATGATTTTTTTAAAACATGAATAGGATTATTAAAAACAAGAAGTATAAAAGTAGGATTTAATCGAAGTTTTTGCATTTAAAGTAGTGTGCCATTATAGAGAGATTCTAAAATTTATTGTGTGGAAATGAAAGTGCCAAAAAGTGAACTTTTGATTTTCAAATGAGATTTTCATAAAGTAAAATTTTCATTTGGGAAGGATTTTTGGGATTAGTCCAAAAGTAGACATATGGGTCCAAATTTAACGAAATAAGTGTTTCATGTCATTTTAATTTGGTGCCCTTGCTAGGCATCCATGATCATCAAATTTGATTGAGCTGTCAAACCCACAAGATCACCAGTGTTATTTGGGTTCTAAAATTCATCATTTTGGGGTTCAAAGTGAGTGTGCTTGATAGATTGAAGTTGGTTGCAATGAAAGGCTAGGTGGTTCATACTCTTCTCATAGATTCATTGAGGATCACTCAGGCACAAATTGAACATATATTCATGTCCTCTCTCTTATTTTAGAAATCAGAATAACATTCAAGGATAAAAAATTAAAATGGAAACCTATATTGTATATTGAATTAGCAATAACTTAGCATTCATAGCATTCTCCATTTTCTATTCAGATATCTGATACACTGATTACATTCCTCATGCATCATGCACAAAATTTAACTAAATACTAGTTCTAAAAAGGTACAGTGCTTCATATGTCACCTTTTCAGAACCTATCTTAACATATATTCCAATTCTAATTTAGGTAAATAATATGTCTAACTAACAATAACCTTATAAACTATCATCCTATGATTCCATATGATATTTATCCATTTATCTTGATAGGTTCTCCATGTAGTTGAAGCACACAGAGTGTACTAAGAAGTTCCTCATGGGATAATTTTTGGGCATAAATAAATGCCATGCACAAATAGTGGAATGTGTAATGACCCCCACCATTGAAACCATTTAGCCACCATTTGAAACCCTTTACTACTCATGTCATATTACACATTAATTGTAATATTTTATAGGGTGTGTTCAGGATGGCTTAATGAGGTTTAGTCAAGATGCAACTTTGCATGGTGGAGGATTACTACATCTCTCATGCATTGACACACTTAAAGTGAGTTTTCCCTCATATTAACATGTAGTTTTAAAGTATTTTATAGTATCATAAATCTCAAGCATCAATATAACCAATCAAATTAATAGTAAATATAAGAATTGACATGGGTTTTGCCACATTTGTGTAGTACGTGGGTTTGTTTACTGTGTTTGTGCACTATGTGGGTTTGTGTTTGTTGGGTGTTTATGCTTTGTGGGTTGTTTGTTGGGGTGTCAATATGTGGTAAGGGTCATGTATGCTAGTGCATACACATGCATGTGTGTTGCAAATGTTATTTGTGGGTGTGTTTATTTATTAGTGACATGGGTTTTTGTGAGGATTTGTGTATTGTATGTGCTAGAGGAGCATCGATAAATCTATCAAAATAATGTCATGAAAAATTTTCAACCATTATATCCACATTGTGGATTTGTTTTTTATTTTACATTAATTACTTTTTTTATAGTACTTTCCTTTAAGAGGTAGCATACCCATCATGATGGCACACCATTGTTTATTATGTCTTCTTTGGGAAAACCATCTCCCCTCCAACCTACCCTCGCCCCACCCATCCCACATCCCTCTTAAAAACATCTTCCCCTTCTTGGATGTGTAGAAACTAAATCTTGGACCACCACACCACACCAAATATCACAAGAGGCAAAACTCCATTCTTAATTGATGTAAAGGTTTTCCCTTTAGTTCCCTCTCCTTTCCCTCCCTTCCTTCCTACCCGTGAGCTACCCCCTGCCCCTATCTTGCCACCACATGGCATTATAATCCTCCAACAGGTATTTAAGATCATAAGCCCCTGTCGGTGCATCAATAACTGCATAGTCCATCATTGGTGCATTACCAGGTCCTGTAACCCACCATCCAGTGCATTACAAAATAGTCTCCCAAGGTTATTGTACCTCTGACGGTGCAATAAACTATTGTGATGCCAAAAATTAATATTTTTTTATTTGGCATTGGTATTGTTTTTCTCTATGTTTGATAAGAGTTTGAGTATCAAGTGGTAGCCTAGCGGCTCTCACTTATTTTTATTTTCTAAGATATTGTATGGGATTGAGAGGATGAGTGGAATGGATCATTGTAAATACCATGTGCATGAATGATAAATACCTTGGTATGGGGTGAGAGTTATTTGTGTATGGGATATTATGGGGTTTTTAGAAAACAGGAAGAGTGAGTCATATAAAGAGGTGGGATCATGTCCATTTGTTCCAATAATATAAGAGAGATCACATGCCAAGCATGTGGAAGGCACGTCGAGGAGTGTGGAGTCAAGAGGAATCCTTCTAGAATTCCTATGTGGAATAAGGAGGATGTGGACATATGGAAAAGAGAGGGTCCCTATGGGCTCCATGTGGGGAGACTCTTGACTTTCTCAATACTTTAAGAGTCTTGAGCATCTTTTGATGGGACACATGGCAAGAGTAGCCAAAAAGGACATGGATGGTGACATACAAGCTTTGCGGTGCCCTTGGTGACATTATTTTTTTGATTTGAGGCCATTTCGGGGCCTGTTTTGGTGGCAGAAGTTTTTCCACAGGCACTCCAAAAAGTGCCCTATTTTGGCTGTGCAACCATTGTTCTGCAGGTCGGTGAAAAGTTGCCATAGAAATTGCATCGTATGCCTATGCTCAGAGATATTGGGAGTGATAGTATCATTCTTATTGCCTGTTGATGCAAAATCATCACTAGGAAGTGACTGTGTGGTCAAATACCACTTTTGTCAGTTTTGCAGATTTGCATTATGAGGAAAAAGTTGTGTTTTTTGCAGTGACATAATATTTTGTAGTGTTTTGTAATGGCGTCTAACTCTCTTTCACAAATTGTCACTAAAAAGCTTGACAATAACAACTTCCAAGCATGGAAGTTTAGAATGATGAATTTTCTTGTGGGAAAAGACTATTGGGAGTTCATTACAGGAAATGAAGAAGAACCAGTTCTTCCTAATGTTCCCAATCAACAGGAAATGCATGCATTTAAAGGCTGGCATGAGAGAGCCAAAAAAGTTATATACTAGCTGTCTATCAGTATTTCAAATCCTATGATTGTGCATATTCAGGATGCAAGCATGCCAAAGGAGGCGTGGGATACTTTGGCAAAAATGTACAGCACAAATATGCAGCCACCTCAGCCCAATCGACTGTCGCTCCCATTGCCTCTTGCTCAATGAACCACGGCTTTGTTCCTATCCGAAATGCGTGCCGTGTCTCTGCATCCGTAGGAAGACGACCCATCGCAGCTTGCTGTGGATCCAATTTACGAGAGTTAGAGTTAGCTAAAGTGCATGTAATATGTAAGTAAAACAAATAGAACAATACATTAAATGGGAAGAAGTAGACTTACCACGGTTGCCTCGAACGCATACCGTCCGCCTGCACCAAAGTGCGAAGTACCTACGACGTCCAGCCATCTCTTCGCAGCTCTCCTCTGACCCTCGAACATTTCGGGATGGTCCCTATGTTGCTTCTTGAAGTACTTCTAATCAGCTTTGTCTGTCCAGCTGGGTTTAGCCAACCCCTTTGTAATGGAAGTACGCAAGGTTGATCTACGATGCTTTAGGACCAAACCCATGCGCTCGAGCATATAATTGTCATTAAACTCCACATTTGGCGGATTAGGGTATCTTTGTTTTAACTCATCGATCACCGCCTGCTTCTTTTGGGCATCTTGATACCGCCAATCGGTATTTATGCTGCTCTTGAAGTGATGACTCATCAACCTCCTCATGGCGGCCATCACTACTTTGCCCTTTTTATCTTCTATTATCTCTCCGACAGATGTGATTTGATAGGAGAGATCCCCTGATGAGTAAGGGGGACTGACGGTAGCAGAGTCTGAAGGAGTGGAAGCTGCGCGACCGCTTCCAGATCGAGGAGTAGCAGTGGGAGTAGGAGAGGGAAAGGGACCTGACTAATACTGTGTCTCTGGACCAAGTGGAGACCTAAAGGAGCGTGAGTGTGCTGACTCGTCTACATCTCCTGAGTCAGCACAACATGAGCCGCCCGTCCTACTCTTCCTTCCCTTGTGGGAGGCATGTGCAGGTGATGATCCCGCGGTCGAAGGGGCGCGAGGGGATGGCTGGGCAGTACGTCCACCCATCGGTGTAGGGGAAGGAATTGCGGAGGTCCTCTGAGAGAGCAGAGAGAAGAATCTCGCTGGCTCCTCATCGCGCATCTGCGCTACAAACTCGTCGAGAGTCCCGACAAAGCCATGCGTAGCTAGCGAAGGAGTTCCCCGAGGGGTAGTCACAATGCTATGTGGAAGAGGGGTCGGTAGTCGTAGTGCTAGGACCGAGAGGAGTCGGACCAGGGGTAGTCCTCGGGGTAGTCGCCTGAGAGGAATCAAAGTCCTCTGGAGCATATAGATCGTGAGCTCTCCTCCTGCAAGGCTGTCCGTACTCGTCGGATGAGCGACATGATCCCATGTCTAACATAGACACAAACACGAAAACAGAAAACAAAAAAACAAACATAAGCATTCTCATATGCATAGGCATAGGCAACAAGAAAGAAGAGGGAAAGGAAAGAGGGAAAGAAGATGGAAAGGAAAGAAAAGAATGAGAATGAGGAAATAGAGAATAAGAGAAGGGGGAAATAGAGAAGGGGAAAGATATGAGGGAAAATAGAGAAGGAGAGAAGGGGGAAATGAGAGAAGGGGGAAATAGAGTGGGAAATAGAGAATGAGCTTATGCAGAAATAGAGAATGAGCTTATGCTTCTCTCATTCTCTATTTCCGCATAAGCTCACGCATAAGCATGAGCTTATCCGGAAACTTAAGCATAAGCTCATGCTCATGCATGAGCATAAGCATGAGCTTATGCTTATGCTTATGCTTAAGCATAGGCATCGAAAATAGAGAAGGAGCTTATGCGGAAATAGAGAATGAGTTTCTGCATAAGCTTCTCTCATTCTCTATTTCCGCATAAGCTCATGCATAAGCATGAGCTTATGCAGAAACTTGAGCATAAGCTCACGCTCATGCATGAGCATAAGCATGAGCTTATGCTTATGCTTATGCGGAAAGCATAGGCATTGAAAATAGAGAAGGAGCCTATGCGGAAATAGAGAATGAGCTTATGCTTCTCTCATTCTCTATTTCCGCATAAGCTCACGCATAAGCATGAGCTTATGCGGAAACATGAGCATAAGCTCATGCTCACTCATGAGCATAAGCATAAGCTCATGCGGAAAAAGAGAAGGAGCTTATGCGGAAATAGAGAATGAGTTTCCGCATAAGCTTCTCTCATTCTCTATTTCCGCATAAGCTTATGCATAAGCTCATGCTCATGTATGAGCATAAGCATGAGCTTATGTGGATGCTTATGTATGAGCATAAGCATAAGCTCATGCTTATGCTCATGCGGAAAAAGAGAAGGAGCTTATGCAGAAATAGAGAATGAGAGAAGCATAAGCTTCTCTCATTCTCTATTTCCGCATAAGCTCATGCATAAGCATAGCTTATGCGGAAACTTAAGCATAAGCTCGTGCTCATGCATGAGCATAAGCTCATGCTTATGCTCATGCGGAAAAAGAGAAGGAGCTTATGCATAAAAAGAGAAGGAGCTTATGCATAAACTTAAGCATAAGCTCACGCATAAGCATAAGCTTATGCGTAAACTTAAGCATAAGCTCATGCTCATGCGGAAAAAGAGAAGGAGCTAATGCATAAAAAGAGAAGGAGCTTATGCGGAAATAGAGAATGAGAGAAGCATAAGCATAAGCTTCTCTCATTCTCTATTTCCGCATAAGCTCACACATAAGCATGAGCTTATGCTTATGCTTATGCTTAAGCATAAGCATAAGCATAAGCTCATGCTTATGCTCATGCAGAAAAAGAGAAGGAGCTTATGCATAAAAGGAGAAGGAGGAGCTTATGCGGAAAAAGAGAAGGAGCTTATGCGGAAATAGAGAATGAGAGAAGCATAAGCTTCTCTCATTCTCTATTTCTGCATAAGCTCACGCATAAGCATAAGCTTATGCGTAAACTTAAGCATAAGCTCATGCTCATGCGGAAAAAGAGAAGGAGCTTATGCATAAAAAGAGAAGGAGCTTATGCGGAAATAGAGAATGAGAGAAGCATAAGCTTCTCTCATTCTCTATTTCCGCATAAGCTCACGCATAAGCATAAGGTTATGCGTAAACTTAAGCATAAGCTCATGCTCATGCATGAGCATAAGCATGAGCTTATGCTTATGCTTATGCTTAACCATAAGCATAAGCATAAGCTCATGCTTATGCTCATGCGGAAAAAGAGAAGGAGCTTATGCATAAAAAGAGAAAGAGGAGCTTATGTGGAAAAAGAGAAGGAGCTTATGCGGAAATAGAGAATGAGAGAAGCATAAGCTTCTCTCATTCTCTATTTCCGCATAAGCTCATGCATAAGCATAAGCTTATGCGGAAACTTAAGCATAAGCTCATGCTCATGCATGAGCTTAAGCATGAGCTTATGCTTATGCTGATGCTTATGCTTAAGCATAAGCATAAGCATAAGCATAAGCTCATGCGGAAAAAGAGAAGGAGCTTATGCATAAAAAGAGAAAGAGGAGCTTATGCGAAAAAAGAGAAGGAGCTTATGCGGAAATAGAGAATGAGAGAAGCATAAGCTTCTCTCATTCTCTATTTCCGCATAAGCTCATGCATAAGCATAAGCTTATGCGGAAACTTAAGCATAAGCTCATGCTCATGCGGAAAAAGAGAAGGAGCTTATGCATAAAAAGAGAAAGAGGAGCTTATGCGGAAAAAGAGAAGGAGCTTATGCGGAAATAGAGAATGAGAGAAGCATAAGCTTCTCTCATTCTCTATTTCCGCATAATATCATGCATAAGCATAAGCTTATGCGGAAACTTAAGCATAAGCTCATGCTCATGCATGAGCATAAGCATGAGCTTATGCTTATGCTTATGCTTATGCTTATGCATAAGCATAAGCTCATGCTTATGCTCATGCGGAAAAAGAGAAGGAGCTTATGCATAAAAAGAGAAGAAGCTTATGTGGAAACTTAAGCATAAGCTCATGCTCATGCATGAGCATAAGTATGGTGTAGTGGACTGGCCCTACAAAAGAGAGAGTATGTCCCGCTCGGTGTAGTGGATTGGTTCTACAAAAGAGAGAAAACAACCCATTTTTTCAAATAAGATGTTAGTGGAAAGAGGAGATTACAAAAGCAACTTCTTGAAGGGAGGAGATTGAGGAGACAAGGAAAGGAGGAGATTGAGAAGACAAGGAGAAAGAGAAGGAAGAGAAATACAGAAAAAAGAGGTGAGTTTTCTTTCTTTCTTTCTTGAAATCTTGTTTTTTGTTTCAATCCTTTCAAATCAAGCATGAAAACTAGTTTACAGGTTTAGCGATACAAGAAGAAACACTCACAAAACTAAAGCTAACAAACAAACAACCTACATTGTTGAAACAAACTCGCCTCTTGAAGAACTTTCTTTCAGGAAACCAAAGAGGGAAAAGGATGGAGAGGGAGTACAAGAGGTAGAAGAAGGGTGAGGAGTGGAAAATAGAGGGGGAGGTTGCTTGGAATAGATGGGAGGTCGTCGAAAATAGGTGGGAGGAGATTTTGGGTTGCTTACTTGAGAGATTAGGGAATGGATTGAGCAAAACGCCGTGCGTTTCAGCGTTTCGGATTTTAACCCACAGCGACGCTTATTCGTCGCTATATAGCGACATTTTTAATTAAAAACGTCGTTATATAGCGACGGAACAGAGCGTCGCTATATAGCGACGCTTACTGTTCATTTTTTTAATATGGCCTCACGTGAAGCTCAAACATGCTATGCTTATAATTGTCAATATCTCCTCTTACTATATAGCCTTACTATATAGGCTTTTTTGTTTCAATCCTTACTATATAGCGACGTCATTCTTTTTATATGGCCTCAAGAGAAGCTCAAACATGCTATGCTTATAATTGTCAATATCTCCTCTTCATGCTTATGTTGTGATTTTATAAGTGTAGATGGAAGGGATGAGTGGAAGCTCATCCGATGATGCGCCAATGCCCGGGAGCACGAAGTGGCTTACGGAGAGGTTATACTGTCATTGCACTCATTGCAAGCGAGAAGTATGACATCAACATTGTATTATCATGCGCCACTTGTGGATGTATGGGGAGGAGCCGGAACCAGTACCCCCCATTGGTGTTGCACATGTTGATGGATTATTGGTAAGTCAAAGCTATTTAAGTTTGCAATCTTATTGTATACCTGGAAATAGAAGATCTTATATTTACACGAATGAGCTTATGACAGGATGAGGAGGGTGACGAGGGTACACATATACCTTCTCACTTTCAACAAGACTATAGTCTCCCGGATGACGACGAGGGTATGGTCGACATGATGGATTCCATTTTTAGGGGCACTACACCCCACGTACACGTGATGTCAGAGTCTGAGGTCAAAATTCTCAAGGGGGTCACTATGTATAAACCCTCTATATCACGTGCGTTCAAGGCCTATATTTAAAATCCCTTATCTGTAAATTTTTTCATTAATAAAATGTACCCCTTTTCTATACAAATCTGTAAATTTTTTCAAAAACTATTTTAAATAGTCCCTTATGTATATTTATTTCTTTAAATTTTAGGAATAAAAAATATCCTTCTGTTGAACTCACGTGATAAGGTTACATATGATGAGTGACCCCCCCGAGTCAAAATGCAAGAGTTGCAATCAACACAATTGTATGAGGGTGCTAGGATGTCTAAACTACGTGCTTGTCTCTCAATCTTGAATCTACAAGTACAATATGGGTGGTCGGATACAAGTGTCTCGGCCTTAATGAGGTTAGCCCTTGCATTAATTTGACTCATTATTTGGATATTGTTTGTTTTGAGAATCATCATTTGGATAGTGTCTTTGTCATAGGTTGCTCCAGAAGATGTTGCCTGCACCAAATACCATGCCCGCATCAAGAGATGAAGCGAAAAAGATGCTAACAATGGTGGGTATGGATTATGATACCATCCATGCTTGCCGTAATGATTGTATTCTCTTTCATCGTGAGCATGGAGATTTGGCTAGTTGTCCAAAGTGTGGGGAACAATGATATAGAGATGACTTACAGGGTGAGCGGATACCGGTAAAGGTCTTAAGACACTTTCCCATCATTGCAAGAATACAACACATGTTTCGATGCAAATCCATAGCGGAGTTGATGACATGGCATGCATCTCATCGGTCCACTGATCACACATTGAGGATTCCCACGGATTGTGCAGCTTGGAAGCACATAGATAATCAGTGGCCGGACTTTGCGAGAGAGCCACGCAACTTACATCTTGGGCTAGCCATGGACGGCGTGAATCCTTTTGGGTTACGCTCGACATCTTGGTCGACATGGCCCATAGTCATGGTGAATTACAATATCCCACCATGGCTAACAATAAAAAAGGGACACCTCATGCTTGCACTACTTGTGCCAGGAAAGTACAAGGCAAAAAACATGGACGTGTACATGGCACCTTTGATACAGGAGTTACAGATATTATGGAGAGGAGTGCAGGTCTTTGATATTTCCAGAGCTCCTAGGCATACCAATGATATTTTGGTCAGGGGTATCTTGATGTGGACCATGCATGACTACCCAGGATATGGAGAGTGCACAGGTACGTGGTTATGTCTTTACATGTACAATGAGGGATTATGCTTTTTTTACTCTCTTTTGCACGCATGTCTTGTACTAACATATTCATGCACGTGTGCAGGACTTGTTACAAGTGGGTACCATGCTTGTCCTGTTTGTGGACCCGCTCTGAAATCGCTTGCATGCTACTCCAAACATATGAGGAAAAATGTTTATGAAGGTCATGCTCGATACCTTCCGCTCGACCATCTCGCACGTGGAGGTCAGCTTGATCCACCACCATCATATTTGAAAGCAAGTGATTGGATTCAAGCTTGGAGGGCGAATGGAGAGGAACCTCCTCCTGGTATGAAGAGGCTATCGATCTTTCACGAGCTTCCTTATTGGTGTCAGTTACAAATCAATCATCTCTTGGATCCCATGCATATCTTCAAGAATGTGGGGGCTACCATTTGGGCACACTTGGTTGGTTCCAAGGACTCGAGAGGAGTGCGAGAAGACTTGCGTGCTATGAATAGGATGTCTCATTTGTGGCCCCAAGTGCATGCTTCAGGAAAAGTTGTCCTCTCGAAAGCAACGTGGATCCTCTCTACGAGGGAGGAGGCAGCGATCAAGGCAGACATTGCCACTTTTCAAACACCGACAGGGTACATGCGTTGCTTGAAAGGAGCATTTTCAAAGGACAATAAGCTTAGTGGCCTCAAGTCCCATGATTGGCACAAGGTCTTACAGGTATTCTAAGTAGAATTAGTGTACCGATAATAGTGATGCGTTAGCGTAATTATTATTATGTTATATTGTTGACATGATTTCATTATTGCTTTGATAGTTCATCCTTCCAATTACAATAAAAGGGTGCTTACAAGAAGATGTTAGAAATGCTATATTCAAGATCTATGGTATTGTGAGGTATGCTTACTATCAAATCGCATTATGTATTTTCTTAATGGACATGTGAAATAGGTGGATATCTCAAATATCTTACATATGCATGGACATGTGAAATAGGTGGATATCTCAAAAAGAGATCTCTATATCGAGCATCGAGAAGGCTAGGGTGGAATCCATTGAAGTTGTATGCTTGCTTGAGAAGCACTTTCCCTCAAGCATTATGACAACTCAAGTCCACTTGCTTGTGCACATAGTTGATGAGGTGGCTATAGCAGGTACCGTTCATAATCGATGGATGTTTTTTCTCGAGCGGTTTATGAAAACTTTACAGGGGTTTGTAAGACAAAGAGCAAGACCGGAAGCAAGCATGGCAGAGGGATGGCTTGTGCAAGAGTCATTAGTATATATCACAGAGTTTCTTGCATCCACGGATCCTGATATGCCGCAAGCTTGGCACAACAAGGATGATGATCGCATCATTGGCGAGGTCCCCCAAGGAAAAGGGATTGAAAGAAAGATGAGCGAAGAGCAAATGGAGAAATTCAATAAGTTTTGTATCCTCAATAGCCCTGAGATGCAGAAGTGGATTGAGAGATATGAAGTGGCCAAAGCAGAAAGAATAAATGCAAGGACGAGATTCAAAGTAATGTACAGGCGATCACAACCATATCCACGAGATCTGGCTCTTCTCCCTACTCACATGTCACTTGATTGGCTACAACTGGCTGTACGTAAAGCCGAACGTGATGGAGACACAATAAACGAGCGCGAGCGGGAGTTATCATCTAGATGTATGGTGCATGTAAGTTTCTTATCTCTTGACGTAATTAAGTAATTATTTATGGCAATATATGCTATAAAATAGGTGCATCTTCATTGTTTTAATGATGCTCTTTTACAGTACAAAAAGTACAGTGCATTATGGTCATATGGACGACATTTTCGCGTGGAACGCATCGATTCAAAGAGAGTCACATATGATTGTGGAGTCATGGCTAACTTCACACAAGATAGCCGAGCAAGTGCTTCGGATACCAATCTTCTCTCCTCACAGTTGGATTATTGTGGAACCATACGCGACATCTATGAAATTGATTTTAGACGATTTACTATTTTCATTCTTGATGTAAAATGGTTTAGAACTACTTACAACGGGCCCCATGCGACAGTGAGAAAAGATAGTAGCGGTATCTTTGCAATAGACTCCACCAAACATTGGACCGATGAAAGTGATACTTTTGTTCTTCCCGAGCACTGTGAGCAGGTGCATACTAATGATTTAATTAGTCGAAGCTTTCGTTTTTAAAGTCCATTGATATATATATAATTGATGACATTTGGCACCCATCTTCAATATAGGTGGTTTTTCATCCGGATCGTTCTGATCCAAGATGGTGGTACGTGATCCAAGTTGCACCATGAAGTAAGAAAATTTTTGAAGATCGAGATGTGGATATGGAGATGCCACTACCAATGCCGGATCCAATTGATGAATCTAGCGAAGAAGATGTAGATCACCATATGAGGCAAGAGGAAGATGCGCATAATGACATCGCATGGGAGGAGGATGGAGATCAAGATATTGACAAGGAAGACAACAATCATCAAGATCAATCACCACACTTAAGCTTTATTGAAGAAGATGATCAAATACTTTTAGGTGAACGTACGATACTAGAGTACGATGATGATATAGGAGATCAACTCGGTATAGAGTTGGAGATAGACTTGCTTGGCGCCTTAGACTTGGCTCAAGATGAAACAGTTGATGTAAATGCTCTTATTTGATTTTTCTCATCTCAAACTTGGACATGAATATATGAGCTTCAAAGGCTTGATGTACATGCTCTCATTTTTTTATTCTCTATGAGCTCAAACATGTATGAAAATTTAAAAAAAAATTTCATTGGAAAAAACTAACTTTTAAGGCCCAAAAAAAAAAAAAAACCTCTGTAAAAACGTCGCTATAATATTTTGTCTCAGTGTCGCTATATAGCGACTTTTAAGAAAGTCGCTATATAGCAACTTTTGGCAAAAGTCGCTATATAGCGACGATTTACAAAACCCGATTTTTATACCGATGATTAACGCTAAGCAGGCGCTAAACGTCAGTACGTAAACGTCACAATAGGATGCGTGTGTAGTAGTGAGGTGATAGTGATGAAGATATCCTTCATGTGAAAATGCTATTGAAGTAGAAGTTTGAGATGAAGGATTTGGGAGAGCTACATTACTTCTTGGGCATTGAGGTGATTAGATCCACAAGTAGGGATATGGCTCTTGCAGATACAGTATGGATTGAACATGCTGTGCAAATATGGGATGACAGGCTATAAGCCTATCTCAGTTCCTTTAGAGCAAAATGTGAAGCTGAGTGCAGATTCAAGTGAGCTTCTGGAAGATCCTACTATATACAAATGCATAGTAGGAAGTTTGATTTATATGACTATTATCAGGCCTGATTTGAGCTATGCTATTGGGTTGGTAAGTCAGTTTATGCAGGCTCCAAGGAAACCGCATTTGGATGCGGCTAGATGCATACTAAGGTATGTCAAGTCCACATTGCAGTATGGACTATTTTATGAGACTGGGGTTCAGATACAGTTGCATGGACACACTGATGCTGATTAGGTCGGTAGTATTTCTGATAGACAATCTACCAATGGATATGTGTTTTCTTTTGGGAGTGCTGCAATCACTTGGAGCAGCAAGAAACAGCCTACAGTTGCCTTGTCAAGCAGAGAGGCTGAATACAGGGGTACAACAATGGCTGCATGTGAGGCAGCTTGGCTGCATAAGCTACTTTATGATATGCACCACTCTATAGATGGGCCAATTGTCATTTATTGTGACAACATGAGCAGTATACACTTGGCAAATAACCTAGTCTATCATGCTAGAACAAAGCACATTGAGGTGTATTTTCACTATGTGCGGGAGAAGGTTCTAGTAAGTTTTATTGATCTAGTTTATGTCAGCACAAAGGATCAGGTACCTAACATATTCACGAAATCATTGGGCACAGAGAAGCTATGCAAGTTCAAAGACCTGCTTGGTGTGCAAGAATTGGGATTGAGCTCGAGGGGGAGTGTTGAGATATTGAGCTCCACTTGTGATATGCTAGGGGGACCGTTGTGCATTTATGTCACCGACTTGTTAGCTACAGATGTGGTTGGTACACCGCCCATGTGAATAATAGGTGGATGATAGCTATCTTTATGTACTCTAGGTAGTGCCTCAGTTAGTATGCCACCTAGGTTAGTTGAGTTTGGTTTGAGACCCACATATAGGGTTCACCTATTCCTTTTGTACTAGAGAGAGAGTTTTTTGGCTTTCACAACTAAGAAGAGGAAAATTGTTTTCAGCCTCCATCTTTCTGCGTATTCCCCCATTGTGTATGAGAAAGCTACAAGTGAGACTCCTTACCTCTCTCCCACTCTCTTCACACTAAGTAGATTAGATGATTTAAGTGACTTAAGTGTGTTGAGATATCGAGCTCCACTCGCGATATGCCAGGGTGACTGTTGTGCATTTATGTCACCGACTTGTTAGTTGGAGATGCGGTTGGTACACCGCCCACGAATAATAGCTAGATGATAGCTATCCTTATCTACACTAGTTCGTGGCTTAGTTAGTATGCCACCTTAATTAGTTGAGTTTGGTTTGAGACCCACATATAGGGTTCTTCTATTTCTTTGTACTAGAGTTCTTTTGGCTTTCACAACTAAGAAGAGGAAAACTGTTTTCAGCCTCCACCTTTGTGTGTATTCCCCCATTGTGCATGTGAGAAAGCTGCAAGTGAGACTCCTTCCCTCTCTCCCACAATCTTCACATGGTATCAGAGCCTTGTTCATGGTAAGGAGCTCAAGAAAGCAAACCAAGTTCGCAATGTCCTGGTAAGAGGACCAGTGTTGCTTTCCTTTTTCGAGTTTGGGAGCAAATCTCTGCAAGTAGCACAGCCGAAAGTGCAAGAGTGCACTGTCTCAGATTGAGACGCCCTTCGCGGTGTGGCGAGAGGGCATTATATGCGGTCATTTTGGGGCCCGTTTTGGAGGCGGAAGTTCTTTGCAGGCGCTCAAAAAAAGGCCCTATTTTTGCTATGCGACCACTGTTCTGCAGGTCGGTGAAAAGTTGCTGCAGAAATTGCATCGTATGCCTGTGCGCAGAGACATTGGGAGTTGCAGATTCATGCTTGTTGCCTGTTGATGCAAAATCGTCACTAGAAAGTGACTGTGTCGTGAAATACCACTTTCGTCAGTTTTGCAGATCTGCCCGTGTGAGGCAAAAGTTGTGTTTTTTGCAGTGACATAATATTTTGCAGTACTCTGTAATGGCATCTGATTCTCTTTCACAAATTGTCACTGAAAAGCTTGACAAGAACAACTTCCAGGCATGGAAGTTTAGAATGACAAATTTCTTGATGAGAAAAGGCTATTGGGAGTTCATTACAGGAAATGACGAAGAACCTGTTCTTCCTTATGTTCCCAGTCAACAGGAAATGCAGGCATTTAAAGGATGGCATGAGAGATCCAGGAAAGTTATGTACTGGCTATCTATTAGTATTTCGGACTCCATGATTATGCATATTCAGGATGCAAATACGCCAAAGGAGGCATGGGATACTTTGGCAAAAATGTATAGCACAAATACGCAAGCCAGGAAAATGCAACTCAAACAGGAGTTGCACAATGTGCAGAGAGAAAATTTGAGCATAAATGACTACCACATGAAAGTGAAGAAAATTGCAGATGCACTTGCTTCCATTGGGTCGCCAGTGGATGATGACGATTTGGTCTCTCTGACCTTGAATGGTCTAGGAAAGGATTATGCACAGTTCCGGACATCCATTGCCGTCCGTGAAAAATTTTCTTATTTTGAGGAGTTGATTGCTCTTCTAATTTCCGAAGAGCAGAGAAATGGTGGTGCATCTTCTTCAGCAGGAACTTCAAAAGAAACTGTCTTCTACTCAAATGCTGGCAGAGGTAGAGGCAGAGGTAGAGGAGGCCGATCTGCAGGTCATGGTAGAAATCAGAATATGCAGCAAACGCAAGAAAACCAGTCCTATGCAGGGGGACGTGGTAACTCTAGAGGCAGGGGGAGCCAAAGAGACCGTGGTGGATGGCAAAGAGGCCAAAATGCAAACAGCAATGTTGAATGCTACTATTGTGGCAAAATGGGTCATATGGCTAAAGACTGCTACAAAAAGGAAAATGACATTATGAATGGAAAATTGCAGCAGGCAATTATGCATCCTCTAGTAGACAGGGTGATGACAGAAATGAGCATTTTTTAATGGTGCAACATATGACAAATTCTGTAACAAGTGCAGAAGAAAGCAATCTCGGGGGGGTCACTCATCATATGTAACCCTATCATGTGAGTTCAACAGAAGGATTTTTTTTATTTCTAAAATTTACAGAAATAAATATACATAAGGGACTATTTAAAATAGTTTTGGAAAAAATTTACAGATTTGTATAGAAAAGGGGTACACTTTATAGAAAAGGGGTACACTTTATTAATGAAATTTTTTACAGATAAGGGACTTTAAATATAGGCCTTGAACGCACATGATATAGAGGGTTTATACATAGTGGCCCCCCCGAGGAAAGCAATGATGTGTGGTATATTGATTCCAAGGATGTTTTTATCGAAGTTGTACTTATATATTAGTATAAAATATTGGCGAAAGTTTATCAAGCTAGTTTTTTTAGTTTCACAATATTTGTAGAACATATTACAATTTTATATATTTTCTTTTAAAATTTAAAGAAAATTTTGTAAATCCTGGCGAAACTTTAATTTCTTTGTCATAAAAGTTTCAAATGTTGGCGAATTCTTCAAACCTTTATTTTTATCAAGGCATACAAACTTTCAACACCAATATAAAAGTTTCACTTCTTAACGAAGCTAATAGGAAAAGATCATCCATGATTGATTCAGGTGCGTCAAACCACATGACAGGTCACGCTGAATGGATGCAGGATGCAAGAAAAATGGAAAAACCAGGATTTGTGGAGACTGGTGATGATACTGCACATCCTATTGTGCAGATTGGCAAAATTCCTTTGTCTATGTAGGATGGGAAAAAGAAATACTTGTTTGATGTATTTCATGTTCCGAACATCACCAAGAACCTGGTTTCTGTTGGTCAGATGGTTGAGCAGGGCTTGCAGGTCAGATTTAATCCTCATGGATACTTTGTTGAGGATATGAAAAATAATGGTCGCTTGATAGCAAAAGGAAAGAAGAAGGGCAGGATGTTTACATTGGATGCAGACATGCCTGAATTGAGTGCAGCAATGTTTGCAGATGGGACCGGTGTAGTTGCAGATATTGATATCTGGCACAAACGCATTGGTCATGTTAATATACAGCGACTTCAATCAATGCAAGCCCAAAATATTGTTGCAGGATTGCCTAAATTCAAGGTTGCAGAAATGCACAAGGTTTGTGAAGCCTGTCAATTTGGGAAACAGGCAAGGAAACCTTTTCCTAGGCATGTTCAAGAGAGTAAAAAGCCATTGGAATTAATCCACTCTGATGTGTGGACTACAAAAGCTGCATCTATTGGAGGCTGTCACTATTTTGTCACATTTATTGATGACTTCAGCAGAAAACTGTGGGTGTATTTTATGAAAAAGAAAAGTGAAGTGTTTGGGCACTTCAAAGCTTTCAAAGCTATGGTTGAAAAAGAAACAGGCCTGCAAATAAAATGCCTAAGGTCAGATGGAGGGGGAGAGTACCTCTCAAATGAGTTTGCAAGGTTCTTGCAAGAGCATGGTATAAAGCAGCAATATTCATGCAGTCATACCCCACAACAAAATGGAATTGCAGAAAGAAAAAACAGGCATATTGGAGAGGTATCTCGGGCTATGCTAAATGAAAAAGATCTACCAGATTATTATTGGGCTGAAGCAGTTGCTACAACAGTCTATATAATGAACAGGACTCCCACTGCAGCAATACATGGCATGATGCTAGAGGAGATGTATACTGGTAGGAAACCAGATATTTCTCATTTGAAGATTTTTGGTTGCATTGCCTATGTCCATGTGCTAGATGAGTTGAGGTCCAAGTTGGATCCAAAAGCTGAGAAGTGCGTCTTTATTGGTTATTCTCTGCAGCAAAAAGGGTATAGATGCTATAACCCTTCTACACGTAAGTTCACAGTGAGCAGAGATGTTGTTTTTGATGAGATGAGTAGCTAGTATAAACCAGTAAATGTGATGATTGATGTAGATGCACAAAATGGTAATGCTGCACAGAATGCACAGCAGCAATCACAAAATATCAGTGGACCTGGAGTGTCCTCTACCAGTGGTTCACATACTTCGCCATGGACAGGTAGATTGAGATCAGGAGAATCCCCTCAAAGCAATGCAGAGAGTGGTACGCAGGTATCACGAAAAGGAAAAGAGAAGGTAGATCAGCCCATGTTTGATGTGAATGCAGGTCACTCTTGTGTGGATGGTGCATCCAGTGGCTCAGATAAGAGCATTGATGATGAGTTGGGTATTCCTTCTGTTGTTACACCTGGAGTAAGGAAGACCAGGGATGTTTTGAGAGCACCTGGCAGTGAGCCTATTTTGCGCAAGTCTACCAGGGTCAGGTATCCCATGGATAGGCTGAAATATGATGGATTTACAGCCATTCACTATGCCTATATGGTCAAAGTGATACAGGAACCAGAACCCACTTCTTTTGAGCAAGCCATGGGAAATGAAATATGGGAGAAAGCCATGGATGAAGAAATGGATGCCTTGGATGCAAATGCTACATGGGAATTGGTGCCTTTGCCTAAAGACAAGAATTTAGTTGGCTGTAAGTGGGTTTATAAGATCAAGCACAATGCAGATGGTTCTGTGAATAGATACAAGGCAAGATTAGTTGTCAAGGGGTATGCACAGACATATGGCATTGATTATGAAGAAACTTTCAGCCCAGTTGCAAGGATGGCAACCGTAAGAGCAGCCATTGCTATGGCTGCATCAAAGGGATGGTCTTTACATCAGATGGATGTAAAGAATGCCTTCTTGCATGGTGATTTGCAAGAAGAGGTCTTTATGGAGCAGCTAGCAGGTTATGTTCATGCTACTCATCCTGAGTTTGTTTGCAGGTTGAAGAAAGCCTTGTATGGCTTGAAGCAAGCACCTAGAGCATGGTCTGACAAGATAGGACAGTATCTTGTCACTATTGGCTTTCAGATTTCCAAGGCAGATTTCTCACTCTATGTGGGAAAAACAGAGAAAGGGATTATGCTGCTTGTCATTTATGTTGATGATTTGATCATCACAGGTGATAGTGATGAAGATATCCTTCATGTGAAAATGCTATTGAGGCAGAAGTTTGAGATGAAGGATTTGGGAGAGCTGCGTTATTTCTTGGGCATTGAGGTGATTAGATCACCAAGTGGGATACAGCTCTTGCAGAGGCAGTATGGAGTGGACATGCTGTCCAAATATGGGATGACAGGCTGTAAGCCTATTTCAGTTCCTTTGGAGCAGAATGTGAAGCTGAGTGCAGATGTAGGTGAGCTTCTGGAAGACCCTACTATGTACAGACGCATAGTAGGAAGTTTGATTTACATGACTATTACCAGGCCAGATTTGAGCTATGCTGTTGGGTTGGTAAGTCAGTTTATGCAGGCTCCAAGGAAACCACATTTGGATGCGGCTAGACGCATACTCAGGTATGTGAAGTCCACATTGCAGTATGGACTATTTTATGAGGTTGGGGTTCAGATACAGTTGCATGGATACACTGATGCTGATTGGGCTGGTAGTATTTCTGATAGACGATCTACCAGTGGATATGTGTTCTCTTTTGGGAGTGCTGCAGTCACTTGGAGCAGCAAGAAACAGCCTACAGTTGCCTTGTTGAGCACAGAGGCTGAGAACAGGGGTGCAGCAATGGCTGCATGTGAGGTAGCTTGGTTGCATAAGCTACTCTATGATATGCATCAATCTACACATGGGCCAGTTGTCATTTATTGTGACAACATGAGCAGTATACACTTGGCAAGGACCCAGTCTTTCATGCTAGAACAAAGCACATTGAGGTGCATTATCACTATGTGCGGGAGAAAGTGTTACTAGGTCTTATTGATCTAGTTTATGTTAGCACAGAGGATCAGGTAGCTGACATCTTCACAAAAGCATTGGGCGCAGAGAAGCTGCGCAAGTTCAGAGACCTTCTTGGTGTGCAGGAATTGGGATTGAGCTCGAGGGGGAGTGTTGAGATATCGAGCTCCACTCGCAATATGGATAGGCGGAAATATGATGGATTTACAGCCATTCACTATGCCTATATGGTCAAAGTGATACAGGAACCAGAACCCACTTCTTTTGAGCAAGCCATGGGAAATGAAAAATGGGAGAAAGCCATGGATGAAGAAATGGATGCCTTGGATGCAAATGCTACATGGGAATTGGTGCCTTTGCCTAAAGACAAGAATGCAATTGGCTGTAAGTGGGTTTATAAGATCAAGCAGAATGCAGATGGTTCTGTGAATAGATACAAAGAAAGATTAGTTGTCAAGGGGTATGCATAGACATATGGCATTGATTATGAAGAAACTTTCAGCCCAGTTGCAAGGATGGCAACCGTAAGAGCAGCCATTGCTATGGCTGCATCAAAGGGATGGTCTTTACATCAGATGGATGTAAAGAATGCCCTCTTGCATGGTGATTTGCAAGAAGAGGTCTTTATGGAGCAGCCAGCAGGTTATGTTCATGCTATTCATCCTGAGTTTGTTTGCAAGTTGAAGAAAGCCTTGTACGGCTTGAAGCAAGCACCTAGAGCATGGTCTGACAAGATAGGACAGTATCTTGTCACTATTGTCTTTCAGATTTCCAAGGCAAATTTCTCACTCTATGTGAGAAAAACAGAGAAAGGGATTATGCTGCTTGTCATTTATGTTGATGATTTGATCATCACAGGTGATAGTGATGAAGATATCCTTCATGTGAAAATGCTATTGAGGCAGAAGTTTGAGATGAAGGATTTGGGAGAGCTGTGTTATTTCTTGGGCATTGAGGTGATTAGATCACCAAGTGGGATACAGCTCTTGCAGAGGCAGTATGGACTGGACATGCTGTCCAAATATGGGATGACAGGCTGTAAGCCTATTTCAGTTCCTTTGGAGCAGAATGTGAAGCTGAGCGCAGATGTAGGTGAGCTTCTGGAAGACCCTACTATCTACAGACGCATAGTAGGAAGTTTGATTTACATGACTATTACCAGGCCAGATTTGAGCTATGCTGTTGGGTTGGTAAGTCAGTTTATGCAGGCTCCAAGGAAACCGCATTTGGATGCAGCTAGACGCATACTCAGGTATGTGAAGTCCACATTGCAGTATGGACTATTTTATGAGGCTAGGGTTCAGATACAGTTGCATGGATACACTGATGCTGATTGGGCTGGTAGTATTTCTGATAGACGATCTACCAGTGGATATGTGTTCTCTTTTGGGAGTGCTGCAGTCACTTGGAGCAGCAAGAAACAGCCTACAGTTGCCTTGTTGAGCACAGAGGCTGAGTATAGGGGTGCAGCAATGGCTGCATGTGAGGTAGCTTGGTTGCATAAGCTACTCTATGATATGCATCAGTCTACACATGGGCCAGTTGTCATTTATTGTGACAACATGAGTAGTATACACTTCGCAAAGAACCCAGTCTTTCATGCTAGAACAAAGCACATTGAGGTGCATTATCACTATGTGCGGGAGAAAGTGTTACTAGGTCTTATTGATCTAGTTTATGTCAGCACAGAGGATCAGGTAGCTGACATCTTCACAAAAGCATTGGGCACAGAGAAGCTATGCAAGTTCAGAGACCTGCTTGGTGTGCAGGAATTGGGATTGAGCTCGAGGGGGAGTGTTGAGATATCGAGCTCCACTCACGATATGCCAAGGTGACTGTTGTGCATTTATGTCACCGACTTGTTAGCTGGAGATGCGGTTGGTACACCGCCCACGAATAATAGCTGGATGACAGCTATCCTTATCTACACTAGTTCGTGGCTCAGTTAGTATGCCACCTTAGTTAGTTGAGTTTGGTTTGAGACCCACATATAGGGTTCTTCTATTTCTTTGTACTAGAGTTCTTTTGGCTTTCACAACTAAGAAGAGGAAAATTGTTTTTAGCCTCCACCTTTGTGTGTATTCCCCCATTGTGCATGTAAGAAAGCCGCAAGTGAGACTCCTTCCCTCTCTCCCACAATCTTCACAAAGTGATGTAAGTGGACTAAGTGATTTAAGTGATCGAAGTGAATTAAGTGGTATAAGTGATTTAAGTGGACTAAGTGATTTAAGTGGTATAAGTGACCTAAGTGGACTAGGTGATTTAAGTGATTTAAGTGATTAAAGTGATCTAAGTGAACTAAGTGGTATAATTGATTTAAGTAATTTTCTATGGATTTAAGTGATCTAAGTGAATTAAGTGGTATAAGTGATTTAAGTAGACTAAGTGATTTAAGTGATTTAAGTGGACTAAGTGATTTAAGTGAACTAAGTGGTATAAGTGATTTACGTGGTTTTCAATGGATTAGGTGGACTTGTAAAGTTAATGCAAAAATATTAAAATATATCGACGTGAATCAGTACACATAATAGCTAGATCAACCCTTGAGACTTAAAAATATAAACTTTGATTGCACATATTCGATTATTCTTTCCAACTTTCTGATGTTCCCTTCGATGTTGCCTTGAAAGTATTTGCAAGTCACAAGGTTGTCTCTAACTATTATGTATACCAAAATCATCCACAATCTCAATAATTACAACACAACATCGCTTGTAGCCCACACGGTTCTAGATTTCAATACAAAAGGAGACGAGATGGAGACGAGCATATGCATTCTCCCATCGCTTGACATATTCTCCCATCCATCCCCTCGCATACAACATTATATCCGATATAATTAGAGCTTCATCCACTGCTTCTATCACTTATCATATTCTTCTATCACTCTATATTGCATTCAACACAGGTACAATATCGTCTATCTCTTCGACTTCGCTGTTGTCACTGAGTAGCTCAAGCTCGTATTCCTCTTCACTGAATGCACCCTCAGCAACTAATTATGTAGTCAATCGTTGTCCATCAATTCTCATTACAACGGCTTCGCTTGCTGCCCTAGCCGCAACATTAAATCCTTTCAACAATCATAGATTTCCAAAGCAAAATACCAAATCTGCAACTCTTGATGCCTTTAAGCGATTGCGTCTCTTAGAATGAATAAAATCATATGCACTCCAATTTCGCTCACATGCACCCGATGATGCAGCAATAGAGAGCACAAGAGTTGCAACATGATGTAACTCCAATGTCTCTCCACCATATTCCTTCCACCAAGTAGGTGCAATAGTTGTCTTAATAGCATCAAGATCAAGGATGTTTTTATCGAAGCCACGCTCATATATTATATAAAATCTTGGCGAAATTTTTCAAGCTCATTTTTTTAAGTTTCACTATATTGGTTGAATCTACTACAAACTGGCGCTTGTGCATTGATTTGTGTGGCTCAACAGGCCCCATTTTGCCAGAAGTGAAGTCCAAAAATCACTCATCACCGCCTTCCAGAATCACAACCCTCCCTTTCTGCTCACACTCACGACTCGACATCACACCACCAGTTTCCACCCCTCCCCTTCTTCCCTTCCTCACACCGCCAGTTTCCCCCCTTCTACATCTTCCTCATCTCATCTCTTCCTCACATAGCCAGCTTCAACCCCTTCTTCCTCACACTGCCAGCTTCAACCCCTTCTTCAATTTCACGTTGGGCTTAACCAGAGCACTGCTTCCCACTCATGGATTGCTACGATCTCCTACATCCAAGAAGCAGATTGGGTTGTTGAGCTTTGTAGGCTTCGCCATAGCAAGACACAGAGAGCTCCTTCATGTTGGTGAGTGCTTCTTTCCAAGCTCATGCTTACACCTAAAATGCCTCCCAAAGCATGCACTTTGATTGCATTTGGGTGTTAACATGTGGTCCAAATGCACTAAAATTGCATGCCTCCGTAGTAGGTCAAACTTCCCTCCATAAAGCCCAATCTCCATGGTGAAGAGGTGAGTGGGATAGAAGAGGTGCATCATGGCAAGGAGTGAGAACACATGAGATATTGAAATGAGTGTTGGCCTAGATCATAGGCACTTTCCCTACATCAGTGGTGGCAATCAGCCCCTACATCATAGGAACTCGCTAAATCAAAGGAACCTCCCATGTGGGGGGCCTTTGTACTTACATCATCACCTATGTCATAGACTAGACACTTCATAGCACTAGGTGTGCTTCTACTATACACACTATAAGCCGCAAAAGAAATCAGGACAAGAGGCTAGACACTAAGCATGGCGACGCTCAAGGGCCATAGAGGAAAGGAGAACGTGAGGGCGAAACGTTATCATGGGAGGGGAAAAGGGATTAGAAGGGGAGGGAATGAAGAGGGAGACTATGGCACAAGGGGAAAGGGAGAGGGGAAGGAGGAGTATGTACATGGGTGGAGGAGGAATGTAGAGATGGAGACATCAAGGGAAGAGGGTGATGCTTTATTTGAAAGGAAGGGAAGGGAGAAATCAAAGTACTAGCTAGGTGGCTTTACAAGAATGAGCGTGTCTTATCAAGGAATAGCCCCCTTCTTTTATAGCCAAGAGAGAGGGTCTCTCCTAATAAATGCATCCTCCCACATGCAAGGTGTGTGTGAAAGAGTCTCCCATGTGGGCTAGGCAGTTACACACCCTTAATTGTGTGCGATAACGCTTGGCCATATTTTTCCACATATATCAACTCCCATATCCTAAGTCTATGATACTCCCTTGGTCTCTTCCCAATTTTATAATACGTTCAAACATCTAGGAGGACAAGTGGAGAGTTGGCACAAGGAATCTTGGCACCTTATCCTACTTTCCCCATTATTTAACTTGCACTCTTGGACCTTCTATACCTCCCCCACATGGGCCTATGCTACATGGAGGGAATATTCCAATATAATATCCATCTCCACCTATTTTATATTACTTCTCCCATGGACTTTGGGCCATATCTCACTAAATGTAGCCAGGTAGAGGGGTGGCGTATGGAGGAGCCATGCCACCTTACATTTTATAATATTACTACCATGGATTATGTACATCACACCTTATGGGTCCTCTTACGTGGAAGGGTGGCACATGGTCATGCCCTTCCACCTCAACCTTGGGCCCCATGCACTCTATATTTTATTATACTATTGCCACACATACAAGCACACACTCATATTTATGCCTTTTTACTTTGGTCAAATGTATCCATAACAGTTTCCCCCCCCCCCCAGGCAGGGAATGCACAGCATTTCCATGCCTGGGTCCATCACGCACAAAGAAGCACTTGAGATAACGCTTGTTGATCACCTTCTTGCCATATGGCTCATGCAGCTCCTAAACTTATACAGACCCATTGCTACGTTCCTTGATGACTTTGTATAAACCGGTCCACAGTGGCCAAAAATTCTTATCCATTTGGTGGTCCAATCTGTTATCAAAGCATAGCACAACATCCCCCTCAGCAAAGTGTCTTTCCCATCCCTTACGAATCTTAGCATCCAAGCGGGCCTTTTGTCGATTCTTTTGGATTTCTGTTTGGTGTAGTGCAAGGCATCGGGTTTTATCTAACTTCTCAAGTTGCACCAACCAGGCCTCTACATGTTCATCTTCTATCATCCTCTGTTCTCGTGCCAATCTCAAAGCTAGAATCTCTATCTTTAGTGGTAAAATGGCCTCAGTACTGTACACCAATTCAAAAGGAGTGTGACCTGTAGATGTATTATGAGTGACGTTGTAAGCCCACACGGCTTCAGTGACCTTCTGATCCCACTGGCTCCTATTCCTTGCGGCTATTTTTCCCATGGTTTTACAAAGGAGGCCATTGGTCCGCTCCGTTTGACCCATGGATGCTGGATAATAGATGCTAGAAGTGCGATGATCAATACCCATGCGATCCATGAGAAATTCCACTGCTTCATTTAAGAATGGACTCCCATGGTCAGATACTATTTCCATGGGTGTCCCAAACCTTGTGCACATACATTCAAATATGAAATTTGAAACTGCCTTACCATTTGCAGTGGGGAGGGCGATAGCTTCAGCCCACTTAGTGACATACTGAGTGGCTACCAAAAGATACTTCTTTTTGCGGGTAGTTATGGGCAAGGGCCCGACAAAATCTATTCCCCACTTCTGAAACGAATGGATGGACATCATTGGGTGATGTTTCCTAGGACACAAATCCTTCTTACCAAAGAATTGGCATGGTTCACTGGTTTTGCAATATACAAAGTAACATCCTTGAACAAGGTCGGCCAATAGTATCCAGTATGTAAAATCTTCTTAGCTATATAGTCACTAGCATAGTGGCCTCCACAAAATCCATCATGATAATGCTTCAATACCTTAGGCACTTCATCTGCATCAATGGCCCGTCTTAATACCCCATCCATGCGTTGACGGTACAAGACCCCATAAAAGAGAGTGTAGCGCCTACTATCTCTTCGGATCTTCTTTCTCTCATAGCTAGTACTTTTTGGAGGAAAGGAGAAAGCAGTCAAAAACCTGTAGATACCACCATACCATGGATCCCCAACTTTTATGGCCACTACAAGGGTTACATCGAGGCACTCCTCTAAATCAATCAAAGCATTCTTCAAGTTGGAACAACCCCCTTTTACAATTTTGAAAGAAAAATCATATTCTTGTAGAACTGCCAACCATTTGGCCAACCGGCCCATGGGATTTGGTGATTGAAGAACCCGCTTTGCAAGACCAGTGCTAGCGAGTATAATGAAGGACTTTCCAGCCACATAATGCTTAAATTTCTCAATGCAGAATACCAAAGATAAGGCATGCTTGTCAGCCTCTGAATAGCATCGCTCAGTGTCGAGCAATTATCGAGAAGCAAATCGAACGATATACATGAACCGATCCTCCCCTTGCTGGAGAAGAATACCTACTAGAGTGTGCTCACCAAACCCAGGATTGATATAGAAAGTCTTTGACCAAATCTGGATTGCGTAGAATGGGTTCTAAAGCCAGAGCATTCTTGATTTGTGCAAACCCATGATCACAATCCTCATCCTAAGAGAAATCAACCCCATCTTTTAATAGCATAGTCATGGGTTGTGTCAAAGCATCATATTGATCAATGAAGTGGTGATAGTATCTTGCTAGATTGACAAATGAGCATACCTAATGTTTGGTTGTTGGTGGGGAGAGCTTGAGGATGGCTTCTACCTTCTCGGGGTCAAGCTTGATGCCCTTAGATGAGACAATATGTCCCAATAACCTCCCTTGAGTGGCTCCAATGGTGTATTTCTTAGGGTTGAGATTGCCATTCGCATCATTGACCCTTTAGAAGGCCAACCTAACCTTCATGACATGCTCCTTACATGGTGAGAATATACAGAAATCATCTAAAAACACCTCCAAGAAATCCCCCAAATAAGGATCAAACACCATCTGCATAAATCTTTGAGAGGTAGCAGGAGCATTGGTGAGGCCAAATGGCATTACTTTGAATGTAAATGTCCCTGAAGGTGTGGCAAATGTGGTTTTAAGCACATCTTCTTCGGCAATTCTCATTTGATAAAACCTAGAGTAACCATCACAGAAAGTATACATCTCATGGCCACTTACCTTCTCAAGAATGAGGTCTTGAAAGGGCAGAGGATGATGATCTCTCTTGGTGGCCGCATTGAGTTTCTTATAGTCAATGCAGACCCGCCACTTGTTGTTTTTCTTTGGGGTGACTACCATTGGTGAAACCCATTCAGTATTGTGAACCGGAACAATAAACCTAGCTTCTACAAGTTTCTGCAACTTTGAGCACAAAGCATCAGTCTGTAGGGGCCTAATCTTTGATACTTCTGAGCCATAGGCTTTGCATCAGGCTTTAGCTCTATGGCAGTCACATGGCGAAGGTGGCGGTAGCTAGTTGTGAAGAGGTCAGGGAAATCTTTGAACATTTCTAGGAACTCGTCTTTCTCACTTGGAGTGAGGTTTGGGGAAAGCATAGATTCAAGCTGTTGAGGACTAGCTATTACCTTTTCTGCACGTGGCAGGGTCGGAGACACCCCCATCATGTAAACTTCCTCCTCTGAGAATTCCTCCCCCCCGTCTAATTCTTCCATTGATTCAAACACCGAGGATGAGAGAGTATCACTGTCTTGCTCCTCTTCTTCTTCTGGCTCTGTGGCATCTGGTTGCACTGGGATCTTCTCCTTTGAAGCACAAAAAGACATGTGTCTTGTCTTCCAATAGCTAACTGCATCACTCTTTCTCAACCATGGTCTCCCGAGTATGGTTGGGTAACTCCTACCTGTATCTTCAATGTCCACTACATAGAAATTGATGGTGGTGGTCAACCCATTGACAGTGATGGGAAAATCCTCAATGACTCCCAGGGTGGTGAGTCGTCGACCATTGGCTACCTTGATTCGAGTGGAGGAATGCCTTGTGCATTTCAAATTCAATTTCTTCATGATTCGGGGAACCATGATATTACATGCAGCTCCCCCATCAACACACACACTTTTGACACGGCAATTATCTTTGATGACATCTACTGTATGTGAGTGCCGATCAATTTCTTCATAGATAGAAGATACCTCTCATACCTTTCCCTTTTTCTTGCTCCTCCTTGTTGAGAGCCCTTGCTGCAACTCATGTCTCACCTTAGGCCTTAATGCTATTAGTTGAGGGAGCGTGATGCTGAAACACCGATGAGCAAGGTCCTGAACGCGACTGAATAGTCCTCTTGCCTTGAGCCGATAGGAAAATCCGAGGGCGACCACTTACTCCTGCAAGATCTTTTTAGTCTTCTCTGTTGGTGGGTTTGCCATCTCAGCATTTGAGGGCTCTGAGAAGGACATCTTCTTCCTGGGGTGGCTCGGTCCACGGTTTGGAGAGGGGTCCAAGGTGGTACGACTTCTTTTATCAAGGTCAAGGATCTCTACGTTAGAATCCTCAGTGCTTGATTCACTTAGAAGATTCACCCTTGGAATATTGGGACATTCGGTGCGATAATGACCCTTCTGGTGGCACTCGTAGCATACAACATTAGCACGGTCTCTTAGAGGGCAGTTGGCTTGATTTTTCTGATGCCCACCATCTCAAGCTGAAGATCATTCAGGGCCTTAGCTAGGTCATTGACTCTGGGTTCTTTTGTAGGGGGGGCCTCTAGCTGGAGGGGCTGAGGGAGTAGAAAGAAGGGGGGCTCGTGAGCGAGGCTGGGAAAATCTTCAAGGTGGAGGGTGAGAATATACACCTTGTTGAGGGTAAGCATCTAAGGGAGGACCATACATTTGAGGTGAAGGTGGTGGATACATCCCTGATGGGGAGTGGGAGTATGCCCCTGAGTTAGACCCCCCAGATTGTTGTTGCAAGAATTGAGGGGGTTGCGGAGGGACAATCGTCTTCTTTGAAGCGGTGTCAGACTAAACTTTATCAAAACTTTGAGCAATCTCATGTGCTAGCACCATAGTTTCTGGATTCTCCCATTTAAGCTTGAGGCAAAATTCGTCATTTGCTCCTACTACAAGGCAGCCCAACACATGCTGAGTCATTCCAGCTCGAAATTCGGCATTGTCCTCCTATGTGGCAATTAAACGGTCCAGGAGCATGGCCACTCGATCCACATATTGACGCGCTGTCTCTGACTGCTTCAAATTTTCCACCTACAGGTACACATTCTCCGGCTCCTCTTCTTTGCCAAAATACTCAATCATCGCTGCTGTCAACCTTGGCCAGCTTTGGTGAACGTCATCGGCCTGCTTCTCATACCACACTTGAGCCAAATCCTCCAGAAATGTGGGAAGAACCAAGAGCCATCTATCTTCAATAAGAAAGTTGAGAGAAACACAACGGCGCTTGAAGGCCACAAGATACTCATTTGGATTTTCTTCAACCCATCCACAGAACACGAGAATGTCAGCCATTCTTGGAAAATGGAAAAGAGAGAGGCAAAATGAGGCTTATCTATTGACAAACAATAGAAAGAGGAAGCTTGAACTGAAAATCAGGTGAAGATACATCCACAAAGCATACATAGGCAGGGTAAGGTGTGATTGGTGTATTGTGAAATACTATACGGGAAGAATCTTCAGCATAGAATAGCTCATAGACAATCTTAAAAGGACCAACCCTCATGATATCGCATCTATCTTTACAAGCGAGGGTTAGAGACATGGCACTGCATGAGGTTGTTCATCAAGGCAAACAAGAATGCCGTGACAAATGTCAATAGTTGGAGAGCTTACACATCACATTTAGCTTCTTCCAGTTCTTGTAATCGCCATGCTATTTCTTCAAGGGGTGTGCGGTCTGGCATCCTTCTTTTGAGAAATGTCCTTGTGATCTTCCAAAGTTGGTAAACTCGTATCAAATATGCCCAACACTTAGTTTCACGATGACCACAACCTCTGCATTCCTTACAAATGATCACCCTCCTTCGTGGCTTGCAGCTTTGTTGGGGTGGTGATTCCACTCGCGTCATGCGTGATTGAAGTACAAGCTTCACGTGCCAAGAAATCAGCAACTAAATTTTGAGCTCGAGGGATATGCTGAATTTTTACCTCTTCAAATTGTTGGCATAGTTCCAATGCTTGTGGATGTTGTGGAACCAAGCCTTTGCTCCTTACCTTCCACCTTCCACTAACTTGTTCACACACTAGTTGAGAATCTCCTTGCACCTCAAGTTTCTTGATGTGATGCTCTTGTGCCTTTTGTAGCCCAAAAATGAGTGCCGAGTACTTAGCTTGGTTGCAAGTACTTGCACGTGCAGACTTGCTATAACAATACTCCTCACCACTCAGTGAAGTGAGCTTCACACCCACGCCAGCAGCCTTGGTCGAAGGTTTGTAAGCTCCATCAAATTGAAGGATCCAAGATGTCATCACACTAAGACTAAAATCCGGACATCCCAAGTTTCTCGATAGTCCAAGATAGGTAGAAGGAGAGGGTGGGAAGAATTCAACACTTGAGCCAAACGTTCAGCACCAAATAAACTTGCAATCCTTTGTTGATAGTTTATCTTTAGACCAAAAAGAATTACAACTTGAAGCTTAAAATGAGGCACAAAACATTGATTAGGTACAAATGGATTCCTTGGTCGAAACATTACCAACCATAGCTGAGGCCTAGAAACCTTTATAGTGAGATTGAGAATAAACCATTCAAGATGAGCTTATCCACAGGAATTAATAGGCAAATGTGCCAAATCTCCCCCCAAGCTTGGGGAGCATCCCACCCTTCGAAGAAGGACACCCTTTTAATTACCTCCAAAGCAGCAAGTAGCTCGATCACCGTACAATGAGTAGAATTGAAGTCAAAGTCCTCCTAACGTATCATTAGTTCTTCACCTTGAATCATCCACGGTGTATCATCCCACCTGTCATCTCCTTGAGCAATGCACTGTACAATCAGTTGTTGCAGATCGACATGAAGATCAAGAAAGACATCTCACCCATTGGTAGCTGTAAGGCATGGAGGACCAGGCACCAAATCCTTAAACTCGTCGAGAAGTGACATAAATATCCACCCTCCTTGTGTGGCGTGCGTCTGTGAAGTGAATTTGAAAAAGTTCCGAATCGATGATCTAGTAGGAGATGTGAATAGAGCACATGAAATGAAATACTTTTGCTTTTTACAACAAGAGTAAACTCCCCATGGTTAGAGAGTTACAGTTCCCAAGATTTCAATATATAAGCAAAAATCATTACATTTTCATCACTTCCTACTTGTTGGCCCAATGACAAGCCTCCTTTTTGTGAAGGGGGAGGTCTTGAGTTCAAATCTCACTCTTTAATAAAAAGAGAGGAGAGGAGAGGAGAAGGAGAAGAGAAAGACAAAGAGAAGAAGAAGGGAAGAGAGAGGGAGGTGCGGGATCTGTTACAGTTTTGCAGAAACCCAAAAAAAACTGTTCGCGACCAGAAGACGTAGGAGCCCAAAAAATCGTCATGATCTGTCCGTGATGTACGCGGGTGTACACAGTGGATGCACAAATGCATGCACAATAGCTTAGAGGGGGCGCGGGATCTGTTACAATTTTGCAAAAACCCAGAAAAACTGCCCGCGACCAGAAGATGCAGGAGCCCAGAAAACCGTCGCGATCTACTGTCCGCGATGTACGCGGTTGTACATAGTGGATGTGCGAATGCGCATGCATGAGCTCAGAGGGAGCACCGATGTTGCAGTTCTACAGATGCGACCGTTACGAGCCGAAATTCACCAGCCAGAATACACGTAGGAACCGTAAGCAGAAAGCAAACTGGAAGCATAGAAGTAGGGAGGTTTTGTAGCCGTAGAGATAGGGAAGGCACACAGTTTGGAGGCATAAAAGTAGAGAACTATGCATGGAAGAGGCCGCAAAGCTGCACCCAGTCGTAGGAGTAGCAGGTTTTACAACACTAGCCATGGAGATTTCGATCCCAGTAGCCACACCATTTCTATTAGCCAAAAAAGAAATCAGGACAAGAGGCTAGACACTAAGCATGGTGACGCTCAAGGGCCATAGAGAAAAGGAGAACGTGAGGGCAAAACGTTGTCATGGGAGGGGAAAAGGGATTAGAAGGGGAGGGAATGAAGAGGGAGACTATGGCACAAGGGAAAAGGGAGAGGGGAAGGAGGAGTATGTACATGGGTGGAGGAGGAATGTAGAGATGGAGACATCAAGGGAAGAAGGTCATGCTTTATTTGAAAGGAAGGGAAGGGAGAAATCAAAGTACTAGCTAGGTGGCTTTACAAGAATGAGCATGTCTCATCAAGGAATAGCTACCTCCTTTTATAGCCAAGAGAGAGGGTCTCTCCCAATAAATGCATCCTCCCACATGCAAGGTGTATGTGGAAGAGTCTCCCATGTGGGCTAGGCAGTTACACACTCTCAATTGTGTGCGATAACGCTTGGCCATATTTTTCCACATATATCAACTCCCATATCCTAAGTCTATGAATGATACTCCCTTGGTCTCTTCCCAATTTTATAATACGGTCAAACATCTAGGAGAACAAGTGGAGGGTTGGCACAAGGAATCTTGCCACCTCGTCCTACTTTCCCCATTATTTAACTTGCACTCTTGGACCTTCTATACCTCCCCCACATGGGCCTATCCTACATGGAGGGAATAATCCAATATAATATCCATCTCCACCTATTTTATATTACTTCTCCCATGGACTTTGGGCCATATCTCACTAAATGCAGCCTAGGTGGAGGGGTGGCACATGGAGGAGCCATGCCACCTTACATTTTATAATATTACTACCATGGATTATGTACATCACAGCTTATGGGTCCTCTTACATGGAAGGGTGGCACATGGTCATGCCCGTCCACCTCAACCTTGGGCCCTATGCACTCCATATTTTATTATACTATTGCCACACATACAAGCACACACTCATATTTATGCCTTTTTACTTTGGTCAAATTTATCCATAACAACACACACACACATGTGACTCCCCTAGATGCACACATGCACCTTAGAGCAAGCCCTTGATCACACGTATCCCAACACATCAAGCCTTCCTTCTAGAGTGCCCAAAGCTCCCTTGCCCATGACCTCGGTGTCCTCTACCAATGCCCCCATGGCCACCTCCGCATGTTGGAGGCCATGTCTAGCTATGGCGTTCATGCTATCGTGCAACAATAACTCCATCCTTGGACTAATAGACAAGAACTGGAAGATAGAGACCGACTCTTTTTGCCTTCCTAGATAGGTCTAACTGCAACAAGAAGTATACATAGTTTCTTATGGCTTGCTTCTAGGTCATAGTTAATGGACAAGGAAGGGCACTTCATCACCACATCATGATATCTCCCCCCATCAAATGAGTTGTAAAATTCTTTACTGATTTGAATAACTTATAAGTTCACAATGTAACACTTTTTACTAAATGTAACACTTTTTACTAAACCTTCTCCTTTGGTGTGTCAGAGAGCTTTGACATTTTTTTACTAATGTGAATGACTTATAAGTTCACAATGTAAAACTTTTTCAATTCTAAAATTCCTTAATGATCTGAATTACTTATAAGTTTAGAATGCATCCATAGGAAATCTATTCCAGATTTTAGTATGTTATGGTCTATGTTTTCTCACCATATGTGTAGTTCTCAATGATGGCTATTCCCAACAATTTGCTCTAGATCATGACAAGGTATGCTACAATGTCTCAAGAAAAAACCATGATCTTTGCATGCTTTTGGATAGCATGTTAACACACGGTCCAAAAAAATGTAAAGAGCATGGTTTTTCTCGAGACATTGTAGCACATATTGTCACCTACACCTTCAATGATGATGATATCATACTAACATTTGGACCAAATTTGAGGCCATGTTCATTTATCCCCTTTAACCATAAACAACTCTACACATATACTTTAGGCCATAGGGCATTGACCTAATGGCGGCTATTCCCGATGATTTGCTCCTAAGCATGACTATGTATGCTGCAATGTCTTGGGCCAAAAGTATGCTCTTTGCATGCTTTTGGACTGCATGTTAACACACGGTCCAAAAGCATGAAAAGAGCATGGTTTTTCCCCGAGACATTGTAGCACACATTGTCACCTACACCTTTAGTGATGATGACATCATGCTAACATCTGGACCAAATTTGAGGCCATGTTCATTTATGCCCTATAACCATAAACAACTCCACACATATACTTTAGGCCATAGGGCATTGACCTGATGGTGGCTATTCCCAATTATTTGCTCCTAAGCATGATTATGTATGCAATAATGTCTAGGGCCAAAAGTATGGTCTTTGCATGCTTTTGGATTGCATGTTAACACGTAGTCCAAAAGCATGGAAAGAGCATACTTTTGGCTCGAGACATTGTAGCATACTTTGTCACCTACATCTTCAGTGATGATGACATCATACTAACATGTGGACCAAATTTGAGGCCATGATCATTTATGCCGTGTAACCATAAAAAGTCCATACATATACTTTTAGGCCATAGGGCATTGATCTAATTGTGGCTATTCCCAAGGATCTACTCCTAAGCATGACTATGTATGCTACAATGTCTGGCTATTCCCAAGGATTTGCTCCTAAGCATGACTATGTATGCTTTCATGCTGAGGGAAGAGGAAAGAAAGTTGTCGTGGGCTCAAGTGTTCAGCCTCCTAATATCCTTGTAAATGAGGAGACATAAGTCTTCGAGGAACATTCTGTCACAAAGGTTGGGCATTTAGGTGAAGCAAAGAAGATGAGGATGAATTTATTGATATGGACATGGAGATAGTAAGTGGTGGAGATGTGATTGGGAAATGCACACTTCTTGGGTCTAAGTGAATGTCCTAGGACCCCCTTTGTAGGTTGATCCTTATGCTCAAGTTAGGGGTTTGAGAAATGGCATATCTGCATTAAAGAGTGCTTTTCAGTATGAGGGTTCGTTGCTTGAGAAGGGGATTCATTGTATCCTTGTGCAAGTTTGATGGAGAGGACAATCCTCTTACAAGTGCAATTGTGAATACATGGTCATAAGTATGGAAGGAGGTGGATAGTGAATTTCAAAAGGAGGTTGCAAGCAAGAGTAAGTGGAAGTTTATGTCCAAGGAGATGTTCAACAAATGGGAGGGAAATCATAGGACAACTACATGGAGAGAGCTAACTGCTGAGGCTTACATGGTGACCAGGTCTAGACACATAAGAGTGATGTGTATATTTATAGATCCCCAGAGGACATCTGAAATTGGATCTTTCAACTTTCTAGACTTGTATTTTGCTTTTTTGGGATTCATGTTCCATTCAAATCTATTCCTTTCTTATGGGTTTTTACATTGGATGAACATGCATTCCGTTTTGGGGGATTCATGTTTGAGTGAAATATTTTTCTTCCTTCTTGAATTTTAGATTGAATGAACATGCAATCATTAATCCAAGCCTTCGGGATACCCTTATCAATACAAATAACATCTACAAGTGTGATGTAACATTCTTCATGAATAGTATAACAAAGGAGCAACAACAAATGATTGAAAAGTCTAGATCAAGGGATGTGTTGGAGAAGAAGCAATGGTTTCCTTTGTCATGAGGAATTGTGTCTCATCTTGTTTTTCAGGTACTTAAAATTCATTTGATTCAGAACCGTCATGATTACTTTGCTTAATTTTCATGTGAATTCTTCACACTTTTTCTTTCTGTTGAACCAAGATTAAGACCTCTGAGTTGAAGCAAGCATTGGATACTATGGCAGAAATAGTGCCACAGGAAAGTAGAGGAGAAGCAAAACACAAGGAAAGAGGGAGAATTCATAAGGATCTTTCTGACAGGATGGGAATGGTATGTGAGCTTGTGATTTTAATTTTTTAGAAGTCATGTACTTTGTAAAATTTCTTACTTTCAATTTTTGTAGGTGCTTAATTGTCTAGATCCCAAACTAGGAGATGTGTGGAATGCCAGAGTCTTCAATATGATATATGAGAGTCATGATGCCATTGTAACTTTGGCAAAGCTTAAGAGTACAAAAGATGCAAATATGAGGATGGAGAAGAGACTAATGATATTGTCTCTTCTTGAAGCAAACAAGAGGATGAGGGATATGTATTTCTTGCCCTCAGGAGACAATGACTTTAGAGGGTAAGGTGTTTCTTTATGCTCAATTTCTTGGCTTGTTGTATAATGAAAGATGGTGATTGTTGGTCTGTGCATCATTTTTAGGAGGCTTGTAACAAGATAGATCTTCCTTAAGAAGATAGAGACACACTCTATCATGGCACTTGAGGGTTTGTGTGCCCTTAGTGCCATCACCCATCCACTTATATTGCCTGCAGATTATACACTCCAAAAGTACATGGATGGCATCAAGCTAGAGGGCAGGAAGCATATGTTCTCCTCTCTGAAGTCACATGAAACCAAATCCCCTATTAAAGGTTCAAAGAGAGGAGATGGATATGCACTGAGGAAGGCTACAGAGATCGATCAGGCTGCGCACGAAGTTGTGTTCAGGTACTTGTGCATGATCTATAAGTCTTTTCTTTGAGAAAAAATTAGATATTGTCTATTATCTCTATTTTGTAGAAGTACTCCACCTCGTGAGAATAGGGATGAGGAACTAATTGTCGCTGAGGTTTCTCTTCCAGGTAGAAATATCAACTTAGTTTTCTTTTAAAAATTTGAAGCTTATGTTCTTGTTTATTACTAAAGCACTTGAAATAATTGTAGGGGGGGGGAAATGGTGAAAGATTTCATCACATTTGCATATCACCCCCCATCACCTTTGGATGGCCATGGAGACATGCCTGTGTTTGGTTCAGCAGTAGGTTTACATTACCATGGGATTAGATTTTGCAACTGCCAAGAAGAACGATGCCTTCACAAAGGTACATGAGTTCTTTCTTGGAGTTGCTACCAAGGGGAGGGATTATACTAGGATGGCTAGGAAAGTAAAATGGACTACTAGCTTTATATTGCTAGACTTACCTATAGGTTTGGATATGGAGAGACATGTTGATATTCCCACATGGAATAAGATTATAGAGGACCATGTTAGATATGGTATTAGTGTAGCAGCTTCTACAATCCATGATGATGCATGGCTAGTTGTCTTTTTCCCTCTTGCAGTAGGTAAAATAACTTCAAACATACTCTCTCAATTGAATGAGATTTTGCTTGAGTTTTGTCTTTCTAACATGTTGGTATAATATTTGTTTGAAGGACCTTGTAGTATAGGGTAGGAGAAATGCATTCATATTCAAGGCTTGGAGATTGCATGGCGTGTAGTCATGACTCGGGACAAAGTGCCTTATGGACATGCCATGGAGAATGGAGAGGATTTGATGGTTTTCATCCATTGTTTGCATTTATCACCATATGTAAGAAAAGTTTAGCTATATTCAAATTTTCATTGTTTGTATGCAAATACTTTCCTTCATGGTTTTATTTGCTAGATGTGTGGGCCGTCATTGAATAATGTTCTACCAAGCGAGCGAGATATTATTTGATAGACTTCACATCAAGTAGAGGAGTGACTCATGGACTCACTATCTTCTAGATGTAGAGAAGATGATCCACGCACATAAGATGGCAAGATATTTATTGAGTAGCGTGCTAGAGGATCAGTGGTAGAGAGGTCCACTAGTTTTATGGGGTTGTATTTTGAGCTTGATGTGTCTTGAAAATGGCCTTTGCATGGAGATGGGATGTGGAACAACACAACTTATGTGAGCATGCCAGGCTACTAGTCTTTCTTTCTTTTCTTTAATAGTGATAGTAGTGTTATGCATTCCATTTTGGAGCCCCTTGTGTAGGTATTATGTGCAAAGAGAGCTAGATTGGATGTAGGTACTATAGAGGGGAATGAGTCATAGTAGGCCTTGATGCCTACCACCAATCCATATGATGACTCATAATGAGACACTAGTTACTTGGATATAACATTTGTCTATGTTTTTTTTTAATATTTTGAGACCTTTGAAGTAGTGTTGTCTCTTTTTCATATTTTGAGAGCTTTAAAAAATTAAAATCTAGTTTTCAGAGTGGCAAATCCATATGGCCTATATGTGATATGATATCTTGATTGTGCTTAATAAGAATTTATAGTGAATTATTTTGTGAGAAAGGAGATTATATTGGTAGTTTAATAATCCATGACTTGAATAAAGTTTGTGCCTATTGTAATGTCAAGTTGACTTGGTCTCTTATGTTGATTTCTATAGCTTCCTGCCATGCTATGCAGAAGACATGGCAAAGAAAATGGAGGTAAGTGGGAAGTATGATAGAAGGACAAAAGACAAGAAAGTTTCTCAATGCTTGTTTGTTGATGATAAATGCTCTGAGGTGTAGCACATGCCTCACCTTCCACTTGTTAGAAAACATCTCATTTTGGCCTCTTCATACAAATCCATAGCTTTGAATTCCAGAGGCCATTGTACAAAGTTTGAATTGGATGAATATTTAAAATAGTCCAATTGAGAGACGTTTTTTGGCTCACATTAATCTCCTTTGTTGAGTTTTATGGTTTTATATTCCATGTTATGGCATAGAAGTCTGTCATGAAATTTCTTCACTCAAGTAATTTGTTAAGTTAGTGAAGTTCATGATATGGCAATAAAGTCAATAATGTAATTTATTAAGTAAATCATGCTACTAATTCAATCAACGAAGTTAATGGATTTGCCAGGAAGTAGGATTAATAGAAAGAATTTGAGAATGATGAAAAGACTTATATTTATGTGCTTCTACATAGTTTGGCTCACTTCTGGTAGCTCAGCTTTCTACTTGGCTCGCTTCTAGTAGCTCAGCTTTCGGACTACCTCAGAAATCACCTCCTTGCACTCCAAAGGGTACCTACCCTGATCCAGTATTGGAGAAGCAATGGCTATGTGAAGCACAAGATCTGTGATACAAGAGTGCTAGGAGAAAATTGAGCGGAGGCTCCAAAGAAACCGAGGAGCTGACACCATCCACCCAAAGCTTTTCAATCTCCCAAAGGGCACCAAGTTGCTCCAAGTACCTTAATGGGTAGAGTAAGAGGTTCCGCAAAGGCCTGCCACCATAGGGGATCCTAACTTCACTCATGCAGAGTTGGAGACCATAGAGAGGACAACATCTTTGAAACTAGTGCAAGCTGGAAAAGCGGAGAATCATGTTAAGGTAGTGACGAGCATTGGTATGCTCCCCTATCTGAACCGAAATTCTCCCAAAATTTGTTGCACATCTTGGCTACAATAGATGTCCCCAAAATAGTGGATTTCCAACTCATGACCCCCCACCAGCTAGAGGAGCAAAGGCTAGTAGTACCTCTCTGGATGCTCAACATGCTCAAACCAAAGGAGATTAGCAAGGGGAAAGTATGGGTAAAGTCCGACCTTCAGTGGTTGTCCTATGTCGGTGCCACACCAGCTCACCATGATCTCTCATCCAACTAGGGATCTTGTGCAAGCAAGGTGGTGGCCCCCATAGATGAACGAGCGGACCTGAGTATAAGATGTATACTGTAGAGGACCATAAGATTCTCTATCAAGAGGCACAGTGAGATAAGGAGGACATCGAGTCTAAGGGCTATGATGGCCCACCCAAGGTTAAGAAAGTAGACTTGGTACCTAAAGGAGCAGAACCTCTACTTGTGTTTATCGCAGATGATTTGGCTCCATACAAGGAGGAAGCTCTTATTAACCTCCTTAGAGAGTATAAGGACTACTTTGCATGGAAATATACCAATACAAAGGGTGTGCCAGTAAAAGTGGTGTTGCACACCATTCCCTCTTCCTTCCTTCCTCTTCCTGCCTTCCTTGTCTCCTCTCTTTTCTTTCTCCCCTCCTTCCTCCTCCTCTTTCTCTCTAGACCCCTTTCTTTTTTCTCTCTTCTTGACCTTCTATCCCCTATTTGTTTTCTTTTCTCCTCTCTTTGTCTCTTATATCTCTCCTTCTCTCTTTCTCCCCAATTTCCTCTTTTTTTCTTCTCTTGTTTATCTCACCCCTATACAATTTATTTTCTCCTCCTCTTTCTCTCTCCTCTCTCCTCTCTTTTTTTTTCCTTCTTCACCTTATCTCTCATATCCATGTTCTTTTCTCCTTCTCTTTTTTTCTTACATCTCTCCTTCAAAACTACAGATTGCACACCCAAAGTGATGCTTGCTAGCAAGACGGCTAGCAAGACGGGAGGGCAAAAAATGTATGTCAGAGTCGTTTGGAGACACATGGTCCAACAAAATTTTGATAGATTCATTTAACGACTCAATTTTAATATTTTAGTCATTACTAGAGTCTCTAAATAAGTCTCTACTAGAGTCACTAAATGAATCTCTAAATGAGTCATTAAATTTGGGTGGCAAAATGATCTTGGTAATGACTCAGATAATTTGTATTCCCAGGTTTACGACCTGGAGCTATGATAATTTTGCTTGACAAAATATGAAGAGGGGAGAGGAGAAGAGTGGAGATGAGGAGAGAGGGCACAGCTAGAGAGCACACCACAAATGACTAACTGTACACTAGAATTAGTTGAAAAAATAGAATATATACAAACCCTTTTAGGGTTAGGGTTAGGGGATCTAACCCTTTCCTTTATAGCACTCTATAAGGTTAGTGCTATGCACATATGATCACGTGATGGTGCTATGCACACATGATCACATGATGTTGAGCGTGAACTCTCAACACCTTCCCTCAAGATCAACATCATGAAGTAGGCCTTCCCTCAAGATGATGATTCTGGGGAATCGAAGAAGGACTGAGCATTACATTCCATCACACCCCTTTAATGGAAATGTCCTTCCTCTGCATCAAACCAAGAGCTAGTCGGTGGTTCTCGAATAGCTCTTTACCGAGTGGTTTGGTAAAGATGTGTGTAACATTTTCTTTGCTATCACAATGCTGCAGTGTGATGTCACCAAGTAACACTCTTTCTCTGATGAAGTGCTCTCTGACATCAATGTGCTTTGTTCTGGAGTGATATACTGGATTTTTGGCCAATGCTTGAGCCGATTGATTATCACAGTATATTGTTGTTGGCTTTGACTCATCAAAGTAATCTGTTTCTGACAATAGTCTTCTGAGCCATATAGCCTCACATGCACCTGTAGTGAGTGCTCTATATTCTGCTTCAGTCGAAGACAAAGAAACAGTTGGCTGTTTGTTTGACAACCATGATATAGCACCTTGACCAAGGAAAAATGCATATCCCTGTGTCGATCTCCTGGTCTCATGATCTCCAGCATAGTCACTGTCACAGTATCCATGCAACCGTGGATGACTTCCTCTGTATTCTATCCCAAATTGTCTTGTACCTCTGATGTATCTCAAGACTCTTTTGGCTGCATTCCAGTGAGACTGTTTTGGATTTGCCATAAACTGTGCTAGTGAGCTTACTGCATAACAAATATCTGGCCCTGTGATTGTCAGATATATAAGAGATCCAATGAGTTGCCTGTAGTATCTGTCATTGACTGTAGGCTTTTCTGAATCTTTAGTAAGTTTCAAACTCTGCTCCATGGGAGTGGCTGCAATCTTGCAATCTGCCATATGAAACTTCTTCAGGAGACTATCAACATACTTGAGCTGACTCATGAATGTGCTATCGGAATCTCTCCAGAACTCAATTCCAAGACAATAGTGCATAAGTCCAAGATCTTTCATGTCGAACTCTGCAGATAAGTCTTGTTTTAGTTTTCTAATGAAGCTATCCTTGCTTCCTATCACAATGAGATCATCTACGTACAAAAGTGCAATAGTAATATCTTCCCCTTGAACTTTGTAGTAGAGAGTATGATCTGCATTGGATTTCATGTATCCCAGATCAGCAAAATACGTGTCAATTCTACTGTACCAACTTCTGGGTGCTTGCTTTAAGCCATAGAGACTTTTCTTGAGATGGCAAACCTTGTTCTCCTTTCCTATTTCAACATAACCGGCTGGTTGTTGCATGTAGACATCCTCGTCTAGATAACCATTGAGAAATGCATTTTTGACATCGAGCTGATACACATTCCATTTACTGAGTGTCGCTAGTGATATCAAGAACCGTATGGAATCCATCTTTGCTACTGGAGCATAAGTCTCATCATAATCTTGGCCATATTGTTGTGCAAATCCTTTTGCAACTAATCTGGCTTTGTATCTCTGAATACTGCCATCTGGATTGTACTTCACTTTGTATACCCATTTGTTGGCTATGGCCTTCTTTCCTGGTGGAAGGTCGCATAATTCCCAAGTGTTATTTTTATACAAAGCATCCATTTCTTCATTCATTGCAGTTTGCCATTCTGGCTTATCTACTGCGTCTTCGAAGTACACTGGCTCTTCTGTAGCCATGATGGTAGTCATAAGAGCATAGTTGGTGGTTTCCACCTGAATTGCTTTGCCTTTCTGAGCATATGTCAATCTGGCTGGTGGTCTGCTGTCCCTAGTAGACCGTCTGAGCTGCTGTGGCACTGCTTGGGGTGTTGCTGGCAATTCTTGCTCTTCTTCATCAACCTGTTCTGTAGATGACTGTGAAGTCGATGCTTCTATCTCCTGTGTAGGTGAGGTTTTCCATTCTGATTCCTCATCGGAGATTACATCTCTGGAGATAATGACTTTGCGGTTGATGGGATCATACAATTTGTATGCTTTGCTTTCTTCACTGTAGCCAACCATGATGCATTTGCGTGACTTCGCATCCAATTTCCTGCGATGATCATCATGTATGTGGGCATATGCTATGCAACCAAATATGCGGAGATGCCCAATGCGTGGCTTGTGTCCAGTGAATGCTTCATAAGGAGTCATACCTTGTATCGGTTCGGTAGGAAGCCGATTAAGCAAGTAGTTAGCTGTAGCTATTGCTTCTGCCCAATACTGATTTGGAAGATGCTTTTCACTAAGCATTGCTCTAGCACTGTCTGCTAAAGTCCCATTCTTCCTTTCAGCTCTTGCATTTTGCTGAGGAGTATCTGCACATGTGAATTGTCTTCGAATGCCGTGATTTTTGCAAAAGTTCATGAAGGCTGAAGACATGTATTCACCTCCTCTGTCTGATCTCATGACCTTGATCTTTCTGCCTGTCTGGTTTTCTACCATGGCTTTGAATTCTTGAAATCTGGCAAACACTTCAGATTTTTCTTTCAGAAAGTAGACCCAACAATATCTGCTGTAGTCGTCGATGAAGGTCAAGTAATAAAGTGAACCATTGATGCTGCGGGTCTGGGCATAACCCCATACATCTGTATGAATTAAATCAAGAATACCTCGTGCATGAGAGGTACTTCTGACAAAGTTGGTTCGCTTTTGTTTGCCGAAGCAACATGCTTCACAAACCTTTCCAAGAAACTGTAGCTTTGGAATCCCAATTGCCATATTTTGATTCCTTAGATCTAACAAGTACTTGAAGTTGACATGACCATATCTCTTGTGCCATTTTGCAGATAGTGGCATCTGTTGCATTTGAGCTGACATGGCATGCTTATCTGGTACTGTAGCTAGCATCTTGTATAAGCGTCCTTCCTTGACACCTTTTGCTACTAGCTGACCTCTTTTGGATTTGTCTCTGATAGTGCATTCATCACCGTCGAAGATGACTTTGTAGTTGTGTTCCGTCATTTGACCTACTGACAAAAGGTTCTTGCTGAGCTTCGGAACATAGAGCACATCTTTGACTAATCCTTTTGTACCAGTGAAATCGTTCATAGGGATAACACCTGTCCCTTGAACTGGATTTGGTGTATTGTCTGCTGTGTAGATGACATTCTTTTGACCTTCTAATGGCTTCATTTCTGTGAACCATTCCTGATGATTTGTCATATGAGATGATGCACCGCTGTCGATGTACCAAGGATCCTGTTCCACTTGGTCGACTTGATAGCTGAAATCCTCTTTGGGATTGAAATCAGTGTCTAGGTGCATATTGTATCAGTCTGATGCAATTCCTCACTTGCAAGAAACATATTTCCATGTTCATTTGCAAAATGACTGTGACTAGAATGTCCACCACGATGATTTCCTCTTCCTCGGGAATTCCCTCATCGATTACTGCTGGATTGACCGCCTTGGTCATACTGCTTCTTGCGGCAATCTCTTTCATAGTGTCCAAACTTGTGACAATAGTTGCATTGAATGTTTGACACATTGGTGGATGCATTCCCTCGTCCTTGGAATCTTCCTCGGTTGGAATGATTTCCTCTTTGCTGATTTTGATGTTGCTGAGGATGCTGCTGATGCTGATGCTGATTTTGACTTTGTTGATGATGACCACTTTTCTAATATGATCTACCTCTATTTTTGCCTTTGCCTCTGCTTCTGTCTGAAGCTGTGAATGCCTGATCATTAGAATGACCTTTACGTGCTTGAATGGCCTGAGTCCTGAGTTCTTCACCAAGTAGAACTGACTGAAGTTCTTCCAGTGTTGGAATTTGCCGTTGGAAGGCAATACTCTGGACTAGATTCTCATATCCTTCTCCTAGTCCATTTAGGATTACTTGAACCATTTCTGCGGGATTCATAGTCTCTCCTGCTGCTGCAAGTTGATTGTTGTAGTCTTTGATGCGGAGTACATAAGCATGACCGGTTTCACTGCTGTTGCGGAAACTCTGGTTGATCTGGTTTCTCAGGGTGAGAATCCTGGATGTGTTCTTGGACTCGTAGAGAGCTGCGAACATATCCCATGCTTCTTTTGATGTCTTGACTATGTTGAGCTGTCCTAGCATGACTGTTAAGGGCAAAAGCAGCAACAGCAAAGAGGAACTAGGGGGGGAGTCCTTAGATTATTATCATTAATACGTTGTATCTAGTTTATAGTGAGATATGAAAAGACGGAAGTTCTAGGACCAGGCGGAGAACTGACGAGGCACGGCAACTGTCACGGCAACCGTGAAGGAGTTATGTGTGCCGGTTAGATAAAAGAGAAGAGAGCGATCATTCAGGGGGCTCATTGATGAGGATCGGAGCAAGGATCAGTGTGATCAGAAGAGGAACATTGTTATGTATCAGAGAGTACGGTGTTGTACTGCTCGGAGAAGTGTAATAGAGATATTCTATTGCATCTATCTTATTGTTTTATCATGAATGATTCTGTCGATCACTGTTCTACTCTATGAATTTTCATACGCAGTTCTGAAGTTCGATTACGCATGTAAATCTGTCGCAGTAGTGCGTTTCGAGTTAGTCTTCAGAGTAGAGAGGGCTAACACTTTGGCGACCACGGAAGATTTCCATGTTCGTCGCGGTGGATACCCCGGAGAGGTTGGATGCTCCCCATCTGTAATACTCTGATTCCTCGGTGCATGGACTAGCGCATGAATGACGCTGGGAGTGAGCCAGGGGGAACATCGCGCTCTCCGGCACGGCCTCGGGAGCCTGCAACTCCAGTATCGGCACGTACAACCCGCGAGGAACGGCATGACAGATATGTGGCTCAACGTGATCTTCTCTTCGGCTTCTTCACGGATAGTGAGAGTAGTAGCCGCTCTGACACACCTCCGCTGATCCCAGGAGAGGAAGGTCCAGTCGTTTCCGGTGTTCAGGAGGAAGGCGAATCCTCCGGACGCAGTAGCCCGTTCGATTTAACAAGTACTCCTCCGGAAGACGAAGCGTCACCGTTGCGGAATTCCCCACCACCGAGTCCCAGGAGACGGAGGGGTGGTGTGCCTGCAGGAAGCGGAGCCCCAGGTCCGTCACCAGATCCCGGTAGGGGAGGTGGAGGCGGTGGAGGCGGAGGCGGGGGTGGAGTTCCGGCGGTAAGTAGCGCGGCTATTCCACCACTGGTACCCAGGATGACGGTGAAGTACCCCAAGTTTTCGGGACGGGATAAGGAGGATGCGGATGCACATATACTGTCATTTGAGATGGCATGGATGGTGAATACGGCTCCACCAGTGCAGGCGACAAATCTTATGAAGATGGCGACTTTCATCCCGACACTGCAGAAGCAGGCGGCAGTATGGATCGCGCAATATGGAGCTACCCATTTCGCCACGTTTGATCTACTGCGGGATGCTTTTTTGCTCCGGTTTTGGGAGGACAAGACCCGTGTTCATGTCCTGGCCAAACTGGGGAAACTGGAACAGAAGAACCAAGAAGTGGAGGCGTATGCGGCCAGGTTTCGGTCGTTGATCCGCCGCCTCGATGCAGCAACTACCCCGGCGGTCCCCATCCAAAATGCTTACTTCATGGAGGGGCTGAATAAAGGATTGAAAAGGTCCCTGGCATCGTTGGATCTGGAAGCTCTTTCATTGGAAGAAGTCGTCCAAGCAGCGGTGAGGGCGGAACAAGTTCTGTTTACTTCCAAGGGAAGGAAAGGAAAAGTGAAGTATGAGGAGGCTGAGGGAGACTCCGATACCGATAATGAGGAGGAGTCGGATCAGTCGGATGAGGAGGAGGACAAACGTTCCATGAGGCGGAAGGCTGGAAAAACGGCAGGGGAGTCATTTCCGGAAGGATCTGCTGCCGGAGCCAAAAGCCGGGATAGTGGAATAGGGTCCTCTTCAAAAGTTCGCAAGGATACTTGGTGTAATCGGTGCCGGAATGCAGGACACTTAGCAGAGGAATGCGGTTTGAATGAGCGGTGGTGTGCGATTTGCCAAACAGCGACGCATACCACGGAGATCTGCCGCTATAACGCACGAATAGCCCCGACACCAGTGGTGGCGGCGGTAGTTGCGGCACCAGCCGCAGCACCAGCCGCGGTACCAGCCGCACCGGCGAGAAGACCTTGGCGGCCGAGAACGGCTGGAACAGGTGCAGATGAACCAGCAGGGGAACGGACGTTCCTATGTTTTTATTGCAATCAACCCGGACATCGAAAGGTAGATTGCGAATTATTCAAGCGCCACAAGGCGGAAAAGGAAGCAATCCGGGGATCCGGAGAAGGCAAGTCCACACCAGCAGTGAATGCGGTTCTGATTATCGAATGCGATGATGCCAGTCAGCAACAGGATAGCAAGGAGCCTAGTCCGACGTCCGAAGAAGTACCGGAAGTACCGGCGGGTGTCCCTGTTGAAGGCAAAGTGGGAGGAAGTGCGAGCGGAGATGTGCTCGTGGTCACACGATCCCAGGAAAAGGTGCGGGAATACAAGGCCCCGCAAGAGAAGGGGAGACCTACGGCGTTGGACTGGCAGGCACAACAAAAGGTGCGGTCGACGGTCGGTGAATGGGTCCAGAAAACCCCAACGGTGTTACCTAGGCCGAGCGCGGACAAGGCAGTCTCGGTGACGGAGAATGGTGCGACGGTGGCAAGGCGCCTGCAAGGAGAGCAGCCAGAAGCGACTTGTCTACCTACCAGTCAGAAGGACAGCCTGATGACCGGCGAGGAGGGTGTTGAACCATATGATTTATGGCAGGATTTGCGGAAACAGCAAATACACATGACAATGGAGCAATTGTTAGCATTGGTACCCAATTTCCGGAGTTCTCTCATCAAACAATTGACGGAACCAGTCAGGGCGATGGAGTCGGAGATGGAAGCGGTAACAATGGAAGTGTCGTCAGACGGATCTGCAAAGCCTGAAGCGGAAGTACAGCCTCCTGTTTTTGACGAAGCGGTCCCGGTAATTTCCGTAACACTGGAGAACAGCCGTGTGGGAGGGGTGTTGCTGGACGGAGGGTCTGGGGTCAACATCCTATCCGAACAAATGCTGGTGCCATTGGGTATCACAAAATGGGAATCAGCACCCTTCGCCGTTCGGATGGCAGACCAACGGAGAGTGCAGCCGTTAGGATTGCTCCGTGGATTGAAAATGGAGGTTTGCGGCGTGAAGTTCGAAATCGCTGCGGTGATTCTCCGGATGGAGGATATTAGCGGGTCATACCCGTTATTGCTCGGAAGACCGTGGTTGCGGCAGGCCCGTGTGAAACAAGACTGGCAATCAGACCGCATCACCATTCGGAAAGGAAAAAAGAAGCTGAAGCTCTCGGTACATACCAAACAAGGGCTGAGGACACCATTCCGACCGACGATGGCGGACGGTATCCATATGATGGACGGAATGGGGGTCGAAGAGGAGGATGACTACTTCAGTAGGAATACGGAGCTGGTAAGCTTGTTCGAGGTCGATGTGGTTGCCGTTTTAAAGCAATATCAGCATCAGATTCCCTCGGCTACGCAGGAGTCATCCAGTTCCACGAAAGAACCAGTCGAAGGGAGTCTACCGGAAGGCACAGGAGACATGCCGGACGAAGCGGGAGTGGCGGAGGCGGAAAGAGTTTTCGAGCAGGAACTCCGTCGCTCGCGGAGGGTCAAGGAAGACGAGCTGCTGGATCTTAACCTCGGGACGGAGGAGGAGCCAAAGAACGTCCGTGTCAGTGCGAAGCTCGATAATGGATTTCGGGGAAAATTGGAGACATTGCTGAAATCCTTCAAAGACGTGTTCGCCTGGGACTACACAGATTTGCTCGGCATCGATCCCAAATTCTATCAGCACAGGATCAATCTGCAGAAGGATGCGATACCGGTTCGGCAACAACGGTATAGAATGAACCCGAACTATGCCCAGAGGGTGAAGGAGGAGCTGGACAGGTTGCTAAAGGTCGGGTTTATCTATCCGGTTGACCGTGCAACGTGGCTTTCGCCAATAGTGATTGTTCCGAAAAAGAATTTGAAGTTGCGGGTCTGTGTTGACTACAGAAAGCTTAACGTGGCGACAATCACGGATCCGTTTCCCTTGCCGTTTAATGATACTATGCTGGATACAGTGGCAGGTCACGAGATGTATTCTTTTCTGGATGGCTTCAGTGGGTATAACCAGGTGCAGATGGCACCAGAAGATCGAGAGAAAACAGCCTTCATCACGGAGTGGGGAGCATTTGTTTTCCTGGTGATGGCATTTGGGCTAAAGAATGCTCCGGCAACATTTCAACGCATGGTCCAAGAAATATTTGATGATTATTTACTAATCTTTATGCAGGTATTTCTGGACGATTTCAGTGTTTTCGGGAGTCGCAAGCAGCACCTTGAGCATCTGAAGAAATGCTTAACCCGGTGTAGGGAGGCACGGTTGTGTCTGAACCCTATGAAATGTGCATTCGCCGTGGGCAGCGGTATGCTGCTGGGTTGCATTGTCTCGGCGGAAGACATTGCGGTAGATCCGGCGAAGGTCGAAGCGATTCGGCAGGCCAAGGTTCCTGGCAACGGTAAGCAGCTCGGGAGATTCCTAGGGCAGGTTAAATGGCACAGCCGAATGCTGCGGTATCTAGCGGATGTGGCGACACCACTGTATGACCAACTCAACAAAGTACCGGTAGTCTGGTCTCCTGCTTGTGACTTAGCTTTTCGACGGCTCAAACTGATGTTGGCGACAGCACCGGTGGTTCAGCCGCCAGATTGGACGAAGATGTTTCATGTCTTCGTGGATGCCTCGGACGTGGCTATTGGCAGTGTCCTCATGCAGGAAGCGACAAGCAAGTGGTTCCGACCGGTGTATTATGCAAGTCGCAGGTTGTCAAAAGCCGAACGGAATTACTCTACGACGGAGCGGGAAGCATTGGGGATGATTTATTCCGTAACAAAGTTTCGTCACTACCTGTTGGGGAATCGGTTCACGTTTCATGTGGATCATTCCGCCTTGTTGTATTTGGTACACAAGCCCGAGCTCACTGGAAAGTTGGCCCGGTGGATGCTGCTTTTACAGGAGTTCGACTTCACGGTGGTCCATCGACCAGGAAGTACACATGCCGTAGCGGATTACCTTTCGCGGTTGGAATCTGGCGAAGACCCGATGGGTGTGGAAGACGATTTTCCGGATGCCCAGCTGTTCGAACTGGAGGCGGTGGTACCGGCAGCTCCAAAGACGTGGTACGACGACATGTTTCACTTTGTCGACACGGGCCAGATGCGCGACGGAATGTCGCGAGACCAGCGGAAACGGCTCGCGCTCAAGAGCAGAGACTTCCGGATCATTGCTGACCAATTGTATAAGCAGGGGCTAGATGGTGTGTTGCGACGGTGTGTGTACCCACATGAGCAGGAGGTCATCCTGGAAGAGGCTCACCAAGGAATCAGCGGTGGACACTTCGCAGGAGAAGTAACCGGACGGAAGGTACTCCAAGGAGGTCTGTGGTGGCCAACATTAATGGGGGATGCGCATAGGTTCGTCAAAAGATGCGATGTGTGCCAGAGGTTGGGCCAGCCATCAGGTCGGGACCGGATGCCGCATAATCCCATACTGGCCCTCGAACCGTTCATGAAGTGGGGGCTGGACTTTGTAGGTCCGTTTTCACCGCCGGCGAGGAGGACAGGTAACCGGTATATCCTGGTGGCGACGGATTACTGTACCAAATGGGTGGAGGCCAGAGCACTGAAGGATAATTCGGCAAAGGCTGTGGCCAGATTCCTTTATGAAGCCATTATGACACGGTACGGATGTCCGGTTGAGCTCGTCACAGATCAAGGTGGGCATTTCCTTAATGCGGTGTTACGGGAACTGGTTACCCGGCACCTAATCATTCATAAGAAGTCCACAGTGTATTACCCTCAGGCAAATGGACAGGCGGAGTCCTCGAATAAGGTGTTGCTAGTCATTCTGAAAAAGCTGGTTAATGAAAATCGGACAGATTGGGATGAAAAACTTTACTCCGCATTATGGGCGTTCCGGACTTCCTATAAGGTTGCGACGGGGTTCACGCCATTCAAGTTGGTTTACGGAGTTGAAGCAGTGGTCCCCATGGAATTCCTAGTACCGAGTCTGCGGATTGCAGCGACAGAGAAATTGGGCTGGGACGAGTCCGTAGACCGGAGGATTGAACAGCTGGATCGGCTGGGTGAGGAGCGGTTCAACAGTGCGTATCTTGCACAGGTAGTCCAGGACAGACGGAAGGTCTGGGTGGACCGTCATTCAAAGAAGAAGACCTTCAAACGGAGAGATGCCGTGATATTGTTTAACACTCGGATGGGTCCGCATCCGGGTAAGCTGAAGTTACGGTGGGGAGGTCCATATTGGGTGGTGGAGCGTTATGGTGACGGCACGTTCCGATTAGGAACACTACAGGGGGAGCTGTTGCAGAAGCCGGTAAATGGATTTCGTCTCCGACCATATACAGGGCCCATGCCACCTTACCCATTTCCGGAGATACCACCTGTGAAGATCATTTCAAATGCATTTGTAGCCATTTCGGTGGAGAAACCGATGATGGGGGCTATTAGTACGCACGTGTGGTATCACTCACTTTATTCCGAGAAACGGTGGGAGCAAAGCTTCGTGTTGCGGAGCGAGGACGCCGCCATGCAATCTACTGAATCTTCGAAGTGGGGCTTTTATCAGGATGATGGGACACTTGATCGTTGCATGCAAACAAGGAGTTCACCAGGGCATCCAAAAGGCAATTTGGAAGCAAAAGGGGGCTTATTTCCGACTCTTTGTTTTCCAGAACTTTTCGACGATGCCAGATCTCAGCTGTTGGCACTCAAGCTCGCCCGGAAAGAAGAGCACCATCAACATGAAGTTGAGGTGAAGAGCCTCATGGCAGATCTGCTGAAGATCAGAGCTACTACGGCAGAACAATCAACAGGTGCCCAAACCAAGGAATTGGGGCGGGTAATGAAACGACTGGATGGTGTGGCGAAGAAAGCAGATCGCAGTATGCGGGTAACCGATCTCGAACTCGCTCTATTTGAGAAGACCCGACTGCATGAAGAGGAGCTACAACAGCTGCGGAGAACGAGTCATGTTGAGAGAGCAGCTATGTTGGTCGACCTGCGGACAGCATGCCGCTATATTCATCGGATGGCGGCAGTAGCTCAGCAGGCGGGGGCGGCGGCACCACCTTTCTATGGACAGCTCCAAATTTTTGTGGATGCCCATGCTCTCAACCCGCAGCAGCTACCTTTACTTCGACCGGCGCAAGCGGCTCCGGCAGTACAAGTACCGGCGCCGGCGGCTCCAGCAGTTTCGGCGGCGGCAGCGGCAGCAGCGGCGGTGGCGGACGATGACGGTGGCGACGTCGAGGATGAACCGTAGCGGAGAACCGGTGGGTTCGGATGCGGATCCGGAATCCGATTCACCGGGAGTGCCAAGTGTTAAGGGCAAAAGCAGCAACAGCAAAGAGGAACTAGGGGGGGAGTCCTTAGATTATTATCATTAATACGTTGTATCTAGTTTATAGTGAGATATGAAAAGACGGAAGTTCTAGGACCAGGCGGAGAACTGACGAGGCACGGCAACTGTCACGGCAACCGTCACGGCAACCGTGAAGGAGTTATGTGTGCCGGTTAGATAAAAGAGAAGAGAGCGATCATTCAGGGGGCTCATTGATGAGGATCGGAGCAAGGATCAGTGTGATCAGAAGAGGAACATTGTTATGTATCAGAGAGTACGGTGTTGTACTGCTCGGAGAAGTGTAATACAGATATTCTATTGCATCTATCTTATTGTTTTATCATGAATGATTCTGTCGATCACTGTTCTACTCTATGAATTTTCATACGCAGTTCTGAAGTTCGATTACGCATGTAAATCTGTCGCAGTAGTGCGTTTCGAGTTAGTCTCTTCAGAGTAGAGAGGGCTAACAATGACATCTTGCACATTCTGCTTGATCAGGTGATAGGCATACTTGTCTTTCTTATCCCATTCTGCTTGAGCTCCGGGCAATGGCAGGATCTGCTACTGGTGCGAAAACTGTTTGTGTAGATGTAGATCCCGATGTAGATCCCGTTGCTGGTGCTGTGACAACAGATGGAGTAGAGCTACTGGTGGCTGGATCGGCCAATGGTCTAGGTATGGATCCATCGACATACTCCCATTTGTCCTGAAGCACAAGAATGGTCTCCATTCGGTATTTCCATGTACCGTAATTGGAGTTGTCTAACTTAGCAGATGCCTCCAGATTGAGGTTGCTAGTCGACATGGTGCAAACAATGTACTCAAAAGTGTCCTGAAAAACTCTGTATGAATCAACTTCAAATACACTGAAGATGCTAAGTGAAATCTCTGTACCGTAGATAGAACTGCAGTAAATAAGATCTGACCTGTGTTACAAGGCTTGTGGCAATGATGCCGGGAATAGCCAAGAGGCTTTACAAGGCTGAAAAATGATGTGCACGATGCCGTGAGATAGCCAAATAGGCTTTACAATGGTGGCATGTGTGTGTGTGAAATCAAGTGCTATCTGCCCACTGAACCAATCTGCAATGCCTCTGAACTCTGAAGTCTGCTCACTGAACTGATGAACGTAAGGTTTCAGGTAATGTAATGATGTGAAATCGGATGTGAGCGTATGGACTGTGACTCCGAGTAGGTACTAGTCGGGGATTTCGAGCATGGCTTAGATTGGCAACTTGGGGAATTCAAAGCGTCCCCTCTATGGCGATCTAGTCTACTCTAATCTAGAACTAAACCAACCGTCGATCGATGAAAGAGCAGCAAATAATTCCTTTTCCTTTGTTCTTTTTAAGTGCTAGGTCAGATGCGTCGATGTAGAGGCAAATGTGCGTGAAGGAAGTGGTTTTTCCGGCGAGGCTCAAATGTGAGTGTAACTTGCGCCGAAATGTGCGCGTGATGTAACGAGCATGTAGAGCACAAAAAATCGAGCGACTTTCCTTTTTGGAGCACCCTCAAATTCTTCCTGGATCAAGAGATATGACTTGATCTAGGTGGAGGGGCAAAAGGAGTGCAAATGGTGCTCAATGATGATGTGTCACTGTGAGTCACATGCAGTGATGATGTGGCACTGTGCTTAGCAAGAGGTGTGCCAGTGAAGCTCTGTGCTGAGGTGGCAGGAGTGTGCACATGCAGTGTGTGCACAGTGTGCCTGGCAAGGGACTGTGCCTGTAGAGGGACAGTGTTGACTGGATTGCTGAGGTGGCACAGATGATGTCAACAGGGTGATGTGGCACTGATGATGTGGCCTGATGACATGGCCTGATGACGTGGTAGTGCTGACGTGGCAGATGATGTGGCAGTGCTGACGTGGTAGAGATGACGTGGCAGTGCTGACGTGGCAGTGATGATGTGGCAGCTGATGTGGCAACTGATGTGGCAGTGATGATGTGGCAGCTGATGTGGCAGTGATGATGTGGCAGCTGATGTGGCAGTGATGATGTGGCAGCTGACGTGGCACTGTGGATAAGGGTGCCACATGGCTGATCCTTGACCACACCTGTGTGTGTGGTGACCCTGGGTAGATAAGGTTGGGGATAACTGCCACGTGTCGTAAGGACGACGATCGGAATCTTTGAGATTCTGACGGAATCTCAAAGATTCCGTCTTCTTCTTTGATGGAGCCCTCTGGAGATCTCCGCTCGTTGGTGGCGCCCGTGTTGCAGTAGATGGTGATGGAGATGGCACGTGAGTTCGTGATGAGATCCTTGGAGCTGGTGTGGGCGGATGTCCTCGACGAAGAGTCGCTAAGAGCTACGGTCGATGGCTGCGTTGGAGTTTTTTGGCATTGCAGTACCCCTCCCGAATTCAAGCGCAGGTCAGGGAGCCTATGTTGTTGTAGTAGCAGAGCTTGCTGCAAAGCGCTACTACACAGATGGAGCCAGGAGCCAGGAGCCGCACGTAGGAGGTGGCGTGCAGATCTTCGTCAAGACGCTCATCGGTAAGACTATCACCCTTGAAACACGATCGATAATGTGAAGTCCAAGATCCAGGATAAGGAGGGCATCCCCCCCCGACCAGCAGAGGCTGATATTTAGCCCGTGAGCGAGTCTTGCAGTTAGTCGATCGTGGGGCACGAGTTGGCGCTAGAGAGGTTGAGAACCGAGCGTGAAGCTTGCTGGAGATTCTTGGAGCCCTTGTGAGTTGATGGTAGCCGCTACAGTGGGCAATGGAGCTTGTTGGAGGCGCTAATCAAGCCGCTCATGCTTGTGCCGTTGAAGATGTTGGAGCACTGTCGTCCATTGCTGGCTGCTTGTTGCAGCTTAGAATGGCTGCTTGTTGTGAAGCATGGGTTGCTCGGGCGCCGTGTGCATGAAGCCTTTGATTGCAACAAAGCAAAGCAAAGCAGTTGGAGGCTCCAAGTCGCTGAAGTCGGAGGCGCTGTTGAAGCTTGGGCTTCGCTGCTGCAGGGGTGCTTTGCTTGCAGAGCTGTGAAGAGCAGAGAATCTACTCAAAGAACTAAACCAAACATGGATTCTCACAATGGATTTCTTCACTCTCAATGAACTCTCTCAAAGGAATGAGCACTCAAAGGACTCTCCCTATCTTTCTCACAAAGATAATGGATGGACAATCTCTCTCTCACTCATAATGGAAGTCCTCACAAAGAATGAACGGAATGAATAACTCTCAAAGGAGATGATGGAAATCTTCTTTCAATGGACAGAAATTCTCTCAACGGAAGTGAACGGAAGAATCTCACAATCACTCAAGAGAACTCTCAATCTCACAATCTCTCTCACACTGTCAAGAAACTCAATGTCTCAACGGAAGACAAGGGAGCTCTGATACCATGACAAAATATGAAGAGGGGAGAGGAGAAGAGTGGAGATGAGGAGAGAGGGCACAGCTAGAGAGCACACCACAAATGACTAACTGTACAACTAACTGTACACTAGAATTAGTTGAAAAAATAGAATATATACAAACCCTTTTAGGGTTAGGGTTAGGGGATCTAACCCTTTCCTTTATAGCACTCTATAAGGTTAGTGCTATGCACATATGATCACGTGATGGTGCTATGCACACATGATCACATGATGTTGAGCGTGAACTCTCAATATTGCTTGCTAGGACCATTTTGTCTCTTGCTACTACCATTTCTCCTACCATTGTGTCTCTTGCCTTCAATCCATCCTTCAAATTATCTTGTGTTCAAACTCTCCTTCAATATCTCTTGCTTTTAATCTCTCCTTGAATCTCTTGAGTTGAAACTCTCCTTCAATCTCTTGCATTCAAACTCTTGCCTTCAATCTCTCCTTCCATCTCTTGCCTTCAAAATCTCCTTCAATCTCCTTCAAGAGAGCTCTTGCATTGCTTCAAGACAACTCTTGCATTGCTTCAAGAGAGCTTTGCATTCCTTCAATATCTCTTTCCTTCAAGAGAGCTCTTCCATTCCTTCAAGAGAGAATTTTCCTTCAATCTCTCTTTCCTTTAAGCTCTTGCCCTTGCATTGCTCCCTTGCTTCTTTTCTTGCATTTCTCTCTTGCTCCCTTGAGCTCCCTTGATTGTTTGCATTGTGTCCCCTTTTTTTTTTCATCTAGTTTCCTTATCATGGATCCAAGTAATCCCAATTTTGATCTATTGACAGTCTTGGGAGCGTTACTGCATGCCTTGGGGCTACCCTCACTTGATGTGGAGTAGATTGTGCATACTTTATCCTCTCTTTCTAGAGAGAAGTTATCTAATACAATTTGAGATTTGAATAGCTCTCAAACCAATGTCAACCAAAATCTCAAGAGGTCCCTGTGACAATTAGGGAACCTAATGAGACTTGCCAATCCACAGAGATACCACATGCCTCTCAAAAGGGCAAGGGTAAGGAGCTAGTGGAGGAGAGAAGATCTGAAAAATTAAGAGTGAGGTGATCACAACTTCCAACAACTCTTGGTAGTGGTCCATCTTCACATGGTGACTCCAATAGGGTAGTATCAGAGAGCATGGGGTGCCCTTCGATACCAATAGATCCTATTTCACCATCCCATGTCCGCTCATCCACTATAAGTCCAACTTCCACAAATATTCCTAACACAACAAGGGTGGAGGGAGATTCTCACATTCTGATTGACATAGTATTAGGAGGCATTATTGTCAATAATAATGCCTCTAAAGCATTCTTTTTTTGATGGATGTGACACCTTGTCAGTGTGTACATGTTGAACATCCACATTTACTAGAAGTAAGTATGTGTTTTTCCAAATGTTTTATTCAAATTCTTTAAGATATAATCTAGTTTCACTAATTTGCTCAAAATGTTTTGTAGGCAACAAGTGGAAGACAACAAGAGCTTTATCATTGCCCAGTCGGAGAACTTTGGTAGTGCTGGAGTCATAATACAATCCTCATGGAGATGCGAGAGCTCCTAACACATCGGTGTGACACTACCAAGTACAATTAATATCTTGGAATATGCATGTTTTATTGTGGTATGTGATAAATGTTTCCCTAATTCAAATTTATATTGCACGTATTGATATTTAATGATAATTCCAAAGGTAGGAGCAAGTTGGATATTAAGGACAAGATAGGGCAGTGGCATGGATGGGATGAGAGAAAGAGATGGGATAGATGGGACGACATGAGGGGATGGGGTGGGTGGCATTCGATGCGTGGAATGAAGATGGGTAGTGGGCATTGGGAAGGTATGTAGAATATGGATTTAGATGGGAGATATATGAGGATAGATGGGGGATGGAGATACATGGGATATAAGGAGTGGGTAGGAGGTAGATATAGACATGGGCTGCATATGAGCTAAATTTAGGGGAGAGGCATATAGGAGTATATGTGGACTGCATAGGTCAAGGGTAGATGGGGGATACATATGGGCTGAAATTGGTTGAATATGGGGTGAGGGATATCTAAATATAGGAGATAGGTATGGGGTGCATGTGGTGTTGGAAAGGTCATCTTCCCACCTATAGGACTCCAACAAATGAGGAGAGCATGGGGGAGGGAGACCTAGGGAAAGATCTTCCTAGAGAAGAAACAAAGGTGGAGAGGGGGCTGCCACATGGGCAGCACCTCATAGAGAAACAAAAGAGGCTACCACATGGGCAGCACATAGGCTTCCATGTGGGAAGCAAACCAAGGCACATACCTGGAGGTACAAAAGCACATAGGTGGAGGTACAAAATCAATGTAGAGCAAGGTCTCTCGGGTGAATGGATCTACAACAGATAAGGAGGCTGATAACAACAAAAAAGTGTATAGAGGGATGAGAGTAGATGTAGAGGACCATGATGTTGGAACTGATGCGCAATGCAGACAACACATTAGGCACAGGTATACGGGATGGTTTGGGTGCCAGCAAAAGACCATGCCCATTTATAGGCTGAGTACTAGGCCAAGTCAAGCATGGAAGTGTGGGCCAGAGCCCCTAGTAATGTGACCCCCTAGCATAGTTATTAGGGAATGGCGTTCCATCTTCTTGGAACATGGGAATGCCTTTCCTAGGTTGAGAGCCTACCAAGAACACCCAAGAATGTTCCCAGTATTGGGAATACCAGGGACGTGGTGGGAAAGTTTCAGGAATGCATTCCAGCCCTAGGATTTGGCATTCTCGATTTAGGGTTGTGCGAGGAACATCTTTAGCCATCGCCGCCACTACCGCCGAGGCTCGTGAGTGTGAAGAGAGTGGGAGAGAAGGAAGGAGTCTCAGTTGTAGCTTTCTCACATACACAATGGGGAAATATACACAAAGGTGGAGGCTGAAAACAGTTTTCCTCTTCTTAGCTGTGAAAGCCAAAAGAACTCTAAGTACAAAAGAATAGGTGAACCCTATATGTGGGTCTCAAATCAAACTCAACTAACTAAGGTGGCATACTAACTGAGCCACTAACTAGAGTACATAAAGATAGCTGTCATCCAGCTATTATTCATGCATGGTGTACCAACCGCATCTGTAGCTAAGAAGTCGGTGACATAAATGCACAATGGTCACCCTGGCATATCACGAGTGGAGCTTGATATCTCAACGCTCCCCCTCGAGCTCAATCCCAATTCCTGCACACCAATCAGGTCTCTAAACTTGCGCAGCCTCTCTGCACCCAATGCCTTCATGAATATGTTAGCTACCTGATCCTCTATGCTAACATAAACTAGATCAATAAAACCTACTAGAACCTTCTCCCACACATAGTGATAATGCACCTCAATGTGCTTTGTTCTAGCATGATAGAATGGGTTATTTGCCAAGTGTATACTCCTCATGTTGTCAAAATAAATGACAATTGGCCCATCTATAGACTGATGCATATCATAAAGTAGCTTATGCAACCAAGCTACCTCATGCACCCCTGTACTCAGCCTCTATGCTCAACAAGGCAATTGTAGGCTATTTCTTGTTGCTCCAAGTGACTACAGCACTCCCAAAAGAGAACATATATCTAGTTGTAGATCATCTATAAGAAATACTACCAGCCCAATCAGCATTAGTGTATCCATGCAACAGTATCTAAACCCTAGTCTCATAAAATAGTCCATACTACAATGTGGACTCCACATACCTCAGTATGTGTCTAGCCACATCCAAATGCAGTTTCCTTAGATCTTGCATAAATTGAATTACCAACCCAACAGCATAGCTCACTGGTAATAGTCATGTAAATCAAACTTCCTACTATGCGTCTATACATAATAGGGTCTTCTAGAAGCTTACTTGCATCCACGCTCAACTTCACATTCTGCTCCAAAGGAATTAAAATAGGCTTATAGCCTGTCATCCCATATTTGGATAGCATGTCCAATCCATACTGCCTCTGCAAGAGCCATATCCCACTTGTGGATCTAATCACCTCAATGCCCAAGAAGTAACGCAGCTCTCCCAAATCCTTCATCTCAAACTTCTGCTTCAATAGCATTTTCACATGAAGGATATCTTCATCACTATCACCTGTGATGATCAAATCATCAACATAAATGACAAGCACCATAATGCCTTTCTCTGTTTTTCTCACATAAAGTGAGAAATATGTTTTGGAAATCTAAAAGCCAATAATGACAAGATACTATCCTATCTTGTCAGACCATGCTCTGGGTTCTTGCTTCAAGCATACAAGGCTTTCTTTAACCAGCAAACAAACTCAGGATGAACAGCATGAACATAACCTAGTGGCTGCTCCATATAGACGTCTTCTTGCAAATCACCATGCAAGAAAGCATCCTTTACATCCATCTAATGTAAAGACCATCCCTTTGATGCAACCATAGCAATGACTGCTCTTACAGTTGCAATCCTTGCAACCAGACTGAATGTTTCTTAATAATCAATGCCATGTGTCTGTGCATACCGCTTGACAACTAATCGTGCCTTGTATCTATTCACATATTTCAAAGTTTATGCACATTGCAAAATGTGAAGGACAAATTGATGTAATGGGATCATACCTAGGGTCATAAGGTCTATGGTTGTGAGTGTGTGAACACATGGTGTGTGTAGGTGTGCCTGAGTTAGGTGTGATTGATATGTGTCAGTTAGTAGGTGTGAATGAGTGAATCTAGGAGTGTGGTGTGTGATTGAGAGAGAATTGTGGATCCAAAGATGCTCTCTTGAGCTCACATATGATGTCACTCTTGGATGTAACTTGTGCCTATATATTGGGCATATCTCTCATGAATAAATACTCCCTTTCCATCATCTTGGTCTCTCCATCTTGTCTCCATGCTACTCCAACATGTGGTATCAGAGCCTTTCCACCCTCCTTGATCCTCCACCCACATCCTAGTGCCACCTCCTCATCATTTTCTTCAACCTTCTTCTACCTCTTCCAAGTCTATCGCATTTCCCCCAATTTTGCTAGAATCTTGAAACATCAATTGCTTTTAAAGCTATGGTTGAAAAAGAAATAGGCCTGCAAATAAAATGCCTAAGGTCAGATGGAGGGGGAGAGTACCTCTCAAATGAGTTTGCAAGGTTCCTGTAGGAGCATGGCATAAACCAACAATATTCATGCAGTCATACTCCACAACAAAATGGACTTGCAGAAAGGAAAAATAGGCATATTGGAGATGTATCTCAGTCCATGCTAAATGAAAAAGACCTACCAGATTATTATTGGGCTGAAGCAGTTGCTACAGTAGTTTACATAATGAACAGGACTCCCACTGTAGCAATACATGGCATGACGCCAGAGGAGATGTATACTGGTAGGAAACCAGATGTTTCTCATTTGAAAATTTTTTGTTTAATTGCCTATGTTCATGTGCTAGATGAGTTGAGGTCCAAGTTGGATCCAAAAGCTGAGAAGTGCATCTTTATTGGTTATTCTCTGTAGCAGTAAGGGTATAGATGCTATAACCCTTCTACTCGTAAGTTTACAGTGAGCAGAGATGTTGTCTTTGATGAGATGAGCAACTGGTATAAACCAGTAATTTATGTGATTGATGATATAGATGCACAAAATGGTAATGCTGCACAGAATTCACAGTAGCAATCACAAAATATTAGTGGACCTGCAGTGTCCTCTAGCAGTGGTTCACATACTTCTCCATGGACAGGCGAATTGAGATCAGGAGAATCTCCTCAAAGCAATGCAGATAGTGGTATGCAGGTATCACAAAATGAGTTCCACATATAGGGTTCTTCTATTTCTTTGTACTAGAGTTCTTTTGGCTTTCACAACTGAGAAGAGAAAAATTGTTGTCAGCCTCCACCTTTGTGTGTATTCCCCCATTGTGTATGTGAGAAAGCCGCAAGTGATACTCCTTCCTTCTCTCCCACTATCTTCACACCTCTCTCTCTCTCTCTCTCTCTCTCTCTCTCTCTCTCTCTCTATGGAAGGATGCTTATAGGCTCTGCACTCACTTACTCTTGAAGTCTGCCTAGAGATTCATTGATGGAGCTCTTAAGACTATTAATGGACTTCCATGACTGGATGATTGTGCCCTGGAAGAAGGAGGGTGTCTCTGGTCCCCATAACTTGGGCTGTCCACAACCCCATAAGGACTGCCCTATAGGTCCCCATAAAGGCTCCCATAGTCCCATAAAGGGGGAGCTAGTGGTATGTCAGTTGAAAGGCCAACGGTTAGCCATAATGGTCCTTCTGTATCCCCATAAATGTTGCCCTACATGTCAGCTCCCACAGCCCCATAAAGGGGGAGCTGGTGGGGTTGGTTCTGTTAGAAGTCAACCAATAGAGAGTACGCACAGCAGAAGACTTATAGAAAGCCCAAGAGTCTGTGTGCTCCACCTCAAGCATATGTAGACTGTCCATCCAAAGACTCTCCACCTCAAGTTGGGATGCGATGCAAGTAACCCAATGTGGCTATGGAACTTGTGATGTGCCAATCAATCCTCCTCCTATAAAGCCTTGGCACCATACAATATTTGCTCTATTTCTAGGAAGCATGTATCCACCATTTGTTCAAACAAAGATATGTGGCATGCTTCTAAGACGATGACTCTTTTATAGATTTGGCTTGTAGTCTAAGTATCGATTCATTCATTGGGATTGAAACTGACTGCAGGCAAATGGCGATCGATGTGGATGGGGACCTTTAGAATGTATTCCAATATTTTGCAGAAGATAGCACTTTGGTGAAGGATGCGTTCAATGTTGTCGTGCATTTTTTTCTCATGTTGTTGAAGTGCTTGAATCAGTGTGCCTTGGATGTTCCATTCTACACTAGAGTATGGCTCGATCTTTGGCCAATTAATGGTGCGATCCTCACCCAAAGTGTGTGTATGTTGGCCTCCCATCTATGCCGTCATGGAACTACATAGAACTTGGGATGGGTTCTGTGACATGGAGTTGCACATATGTATTGTTTCAAGAAGATTACATCAAAGATCTTGGGGAGGCACCAATCAGGTTGGGGATCCAACTTGTTGACCCAAGCTTCACTAATAGTGCTGGACAAAGACTGGTAGGGAAGTTCTCCAAGGTCCATCCACCTCGAGTTTTCATATAAAAATATTTTCTACTAGAAATCCTTGATGGGGTTACGGGGAAGTGGTATTACATCAAAATCATAGACATCATTTGAGTTTGGGATGGGAGTGTAAATTAGATTATTTGGATCTTGATATTCAAAATCTAATATTGGGTCATTTTTTGCTGAGGGCAGCACAAGTAGTGTCAGAGGTGATGGCGGGACATGGGGGAGAAATATGGAAGAGTGTTAGCTGTGGGAGGGGAATCAGAGGGGAGGGAGGGAAGAACTAGGCAAATGGTTTGAGTAGCTTGGCTATCCTCGAGGGTAGGATTAGCAAGGGAAGGGAAGAAGTTAGGTGTGAGGGGTTGGTGTGTCTGCAATTGTTGGGTTAGTTGAAAGTGGTGAGAGGCATGAGAAAATGAAGGGAGTAGATGTTAGGCTAGAGCTCAAGGAAGGTTAAGAGGGTGGTAGCGGCAAGGGTAAGTGAGGCTATGAGTTTGGCATAGAGAGTGGGTAGATATGGGAAGTTATATTTGAGATAGGCCATTTCATCCTTTGACACTTCTTTTTGTTGGTAGGAGGGGATCATCAACTGCAAAGCATTAGGGGAGAATTGGGGTCTCCAAATGGCCCCAATTAGTGTTTCCTAATTTCAAGGGATTAGTGAGGTATTTGAGGTGTACCAATGGGAGTGCTCCTTTTTGTGGGGCAATGCCATGTTGAGGTGGAGGGTGGGCAGACCTGCAAACAGCCCCCATTGGCTACTCCTCTTTGGCTACTCCTCTTACACCGGGGACCACTCAAACCATCCCCCACCCCCTCAACCCATTGTTGACCCTTCTCCCATATGCACCTCCCCCAAACAAACCTACAAGTCATTCAAGAGGTGGTGGGCCCTTCTGGGCAAAATTTTCCCCCCTCTCAGCTTGTTATAGGCCTGCCCCCTCCTCTTCTCTAGTCCAGCTCCATTCTCCCTCCATTTTTCAAATGTGGGAACTCATTTGGCATCTTCTCTGCCCCCTCCTACTCTAGTCCACTGTGTTTCTCCCTCTCCAGCACCTCTTGTAGCAACTGCTCATTCTCTCTCCATTCCTAGCTATAGCACCTCCTACAGCAGCAGTTGCTCATCCCCCTCTACTCTTTCTTCCTCCATTCCTAGCTATAGTACCTCCTGTAGTGGTTGCTCATCCCCGTTTGCTCTTTCTCCCTCCATTCCTAGCTACAACACCTCCTGGAGCAGCTGCTCATCCCCCTCTACTCTTTCTCCCTCCATTCCTAGCTACAGCACCTCTTAGAGCTTCTCTCAACCTTCAATTGAACCCTCTATACCTTCTCCCTCTCTCTCCCTCTATCGGAGCTGTTCTTTCCCTCCAAGCTACACTTTCTAGTCCACTATTGCTGTTGTGACCTCTGTACAAGCATGGTGAGGAGACCATACATGTACTCTGTGTCCCACAGGAGCAAAAATGCACTAGGTGAATGGGTGCCTTGCACCTATAGCTTGAATGATTGGATAATCATGAGAGGATCTGCCAAGGGTCCACATGAGCTTCCCAAGAGCAAAAGAGGTGATCTTTTGCATGAATGGAAGGGCTGCATCATGAAGTTCAGGCTTGGGAAGAAAGGATTGCTTGCAAAGGTGCAACACATCTACATGGGGAAGGACATGCACCTTCCTCCGTCAAGCAATCAATCGACAATACCATCGCATTGTAAGTCTGCATTTTGTGTAAGATTTTGAGGTGTAATGAGTCAGTTTGAAATTGTATTTTGAAATAGAACCAGTGTAATGAGTCAGTTTGAAATTGTATTTTGAAATAGCACTTATGCATAGCAGATGTATTTCCTTCAGACTTTGAGGAGTGGGAACCAGTCAAGTACTTCTTAGGTAAGTTTACTGCCATTCATGAGGATTTAGGAAGGCAAATGCATGCTAGAGAGAAGTCCTCTACTTTGAAATAGAGAAATATCTATTGGTATAATGCCAAGTACATTACTCCAAGGATGGCATCAGGCTATGGCCATCTTCAATGCATTGTAGCACCACAACTTGAAGACATGGATTGCAGCATGGTGGACACAAGAACAATGCACTCATACAAGGAAAAGATTGCAAAGGATGTGGGCATGGCCATGAAGTTTACATTTGGCTCTAAATGGGTAAGGTTGTCTTGGTTTATGCCTCTGCACATTTTTGCTTCTTGTTTTCAGAATATCCAGATGCACAGAACAAAAACCATGTGGTCATGCAAGTGCCTACATGAGAATGCCCTTGAGGAATTGCTTGGGGTGAATTGGGGAAGCAGGTCAAGTGAACAAAAGGGCGATCTGTTTCAATGCCATGTATGTAAGGACAATGTGGTTGTCAAGTACCACATCTCTCACCAAATGTTATATTTTTCTTTCCAATATAGGCACTGGAAGAAAACAGGTGGCAATTGGCTCCCCCTTGACTCTAACGATGATGATAATACAAGGATAAGTTTATGTATTGGTTCTCATTTAGGAGATGTTAAGAATGTGACTGTCACATCACAGTGGACTCTCAAGGATGTGCGGGAACACCTATTGGTCATGGAGGATGGCATGTCTGAGTTCTTTCACTTTACCTTAAATTGTGAAAAGGTAGGAAAGCGTGCAGAGAAGCTCGTGCATAGTGCCACTTTTATCCCTCCTGCAATATTGAAGATTATAAACAATGTGGGGTGGAGCAATTGTGGATTTTGACATTTTCCAATTAATAGTGGTGCAATCAATTTTGATGTTTTGAATGGTTTTGTTTCATGTCAATGTCAAGTTTTTCCCAAAAAATTTATAATTCTTTTTACTTTTTATATTTAGAACATTTGGGTATATATAGGTTATAAAGTTACTTTAGTTTCAAAGTTTCACTATCATAGCGATAGTTCTCCTAGCTACCAAACTACCATGGATTCTCCTAGGTCTGCCTTCCACAATTTCATCTCTCGTACTCCATTAATTGATAGAGAGGAGGAGTTATTTCTAGTCTTTGATAAGAGCATAGATGTCCTAGGCACCTACTTAGGAGCCCGAGACAATGCTGAAGACCTCATCAAGTACATGCAAGACTACATCGCGAGTTTTGCATATCAACTTGATGAGTCTACAAAAAGATGGGTCCCAATTGATTATTTGAAGTACTTGTTCAATCAAAAACCTAGGTTCATGAAGCATTTAGATCGCTTTCAAGCCCATCTCACACCCCTAGGGTTTAGGGAGGTGGACACTAATGACCTCCTAGCATGTGGAGTCATCAGAAACACAAGAAATAGGTTCCTATCCTGGGAAATGATCTTTATTTTCCTCCTCTAGGAGGGACAAATGGAAGAGGAGGCCTCGACCTCAAGCCCTGACCCTGCCCCTGCCCTTTTCGATCCTCTTATTTGTATAAATGAGCCCAACATCTACAATGAAGAGCCCATAGATGAAGAAGCTGAGGAGTGGGAAGCTGCATTAGCCTTGGAAGTGCTCCAGCGACCTCCTGAACCCCATTCTACTTCTCAAATTCCATCCACCTCGAGCACCACCTCTGTTGACCCCGCAACAATGATATGGTTTCTTGATCCCCTTCTTGTTGATGGAGAACAATACCTCTTTCTCCATGACATAGAGGTTATGTTTGGTCTCTGGAAGGATGAAGCTCTTGCTTGGTCTCCGGGAGGTTATGTTTGGTCTCCGGGACATGACTATGCAAGAACCTAGGTTTTTTGGAGCAGATGATTCAATAGAAGAGGTTCTTGCTTTAACACTGGCCCAAATCAAAGATGCAGTGACATCAATCTACTCTGACCTACCTGATGTTCCAGAAGAAGCCTCCACATCTCACTCCAGGCAGTAGGAGGCCTCTGGATCCATCCTCATTGACAAAGAGAAAGGGATTGAGCATGACAACTCCATAGTGGTAAGAAATTATGAGCTTTGAATTTCTTCTGTCTTGGTATACTTTTGCTTTAATGGAATTCTAATGTAATGTTGGACTATTGCAAGAGGCATTTGAGGTCGACCTATTCTCATCTCGGCAACACCTTGTTCACAGTAGCTTCGGCTGAGATCACTCACTGGCACATTACCTTGGCCAAGCAAAAGGGCGCTTTGTGGTTATCCACAAAAAGTTTTCTCCAGATGGCACTTATGACCTCCTGAAGTGCAAGGCCTTGTCATGAGTGATTGGTCATGCTGACATCAATTGCAATGCTAACAAGGTCATTTTGGTGAACTGCATGGTTGCCCTCATTGCCTTTGGAACCAATTTTCAAGGTATGGCATTGATGGCCGCAACCATCTCCCTGGCTAGCAACGACAATAGTGTTGACTCTTTATCAACTAGGTTTAGAGCTAGGAGTGTATTTGGGAATTCAAAGCCCGATGTTCTCAGTGTTTTAGAGAAGAGAGAAAGGCTCTGAAGCTTTATTGTATAGAAATTTTATTTTATATGAATACATATATACTTTTTATATAGTGTCCCATTTTGTGTTCTTTTGCAAAATTTATTTTATACTGTCATTGTATTTTGTAACTTTAATTGTTGTTGGCAGTAATATTTTCATTCACTATTCTATTTAAAAGCATGCTATCAGATAAATATTTGCACTATAATGGTCATTTCTGAGCAATCCAGTAAGAATCTCATCACGCGGCAGAAGGCAAATGTGTTCGGCATCATGGAGGAGCCCAGAAATGATAAAACCCATGATTTCTCCATTCCTTGAGTATTCCAAATGGACAGAGGGCCCCATTGCTCCACAAACCATGGTGCATGTGCATAAAGAATATGCTGTAAAGAAAAACATTGTATTAGAAACATAAACTGACTCAAGTTTAAAGCACAAAATTTCAACCTGAGAAGGATTACCATGTAATGTGTAATATGTGACTCCCCCCATGCTTCTACCATCAATGATATGAATTCTCCCAATGCTGTCCTGAATCTCTCATAATAAAGCTCATTTGTTTGACCTTGTCTAAGCAACTTTATAAATGCATCAAACTTTGTCCACAGTTTTGCTCTCAAAGTAGCAATTCGTGGATGTGAAGCTTGATTTGTGGTGCACTCACACAAAGCTTTCTAGTACTCCCAACCTAGTGTGCTTTGAGCCAATGTATGTTTTTCTTTATCAGCATTGTGGTTGGATAAGGACCTCCTTGCCTTTCCTCCACCCATGGACACTTTAGCAGGAAGATTTTGTGTCTTTTGTGATTGTTTCTTGTCCTGCTTAAGCTTCACATTGCCTCCGTGAAGTCCCATTAGTGAGAGTAGTTCTTCAGCTTTTGTAATGCATTGTGCAAATACTTGCTATGGCCTCAAATTCTAAGCATAAACTAGATGGAGATAGAGTAACTTATCAAGTATATGCATTTCAGCATGCAAAGTACACATGTGTACCCGCTCCAATGGAATTTTTTGGAATGGGGTCCCACTTAGGATCCTTTTTGTGACGATTAGAGGCTGCACTTTGGTTGCAAGAAAGGATGCCATTTTCCCACTGTAGGCTTCCTTTTTGCATCTTTAGAGAGTGGGTGCAATACAAGCATGTCCATTTTGCATCTGCACCTATATCACAACCATACAAGCACTTGAGGGTCTTCAAATCACCAACTAGATGCCATTCAACTTGAAATGTTCCATGCCCATCCACTGTTAATGTTTGCCCTACCTCTTGTCTTGGAATAATCGACAAGATGCTGGTTCTCTCCAAAACCCTCTTCAATGTCTCGTGGCACTCCTTTGGGGTCTCAAGGCTGCAAGCCACCATATGTCCTTCTCAAATTGGACTGAGAAAGCCTGCTCAACTTCCTCATCCCCTTGAGCAAAACGCAAGGCGTCATTCATAGTACAAATGCTCACCCTCTCTAGCTTGTGCTGTTTTACCAATTGAGCTTCATTCATTTTTATAACAAATACTAGCTTGCCATCTATACAATGAAAGAGAAATACAGTAAGGATATAGAAATCAGAAGAAATAAAGTTGAATGTGAAGAGGGAATTTCTCTTACCTTCTTCTCTCATCACATAGAATTCGACCATGGCTCTCTGCAAATTCTCTACATCCACGTAAACATTATTGAAAGCATTCATCTCAAATGTTTGGATGCCAGACTTCTTTTTACTCTTCCAAGTCATTGTGCCACTTACATAAAGGTATCCTCCAAGCTTTTCTCTAGCACATTGGTTTGTTTCTTGATGTGCAAGCCTTACAAATCACGGTGTTGGCAATGGCATTGTAGATATCTTATACTTTTCCTCCATAGCAGACTTGAAAATTTTAAAAACAGAGTTGTAAGCTTCACGACTTACACCAGCAGCATCACAAGCTCCAAGCACATCCTTTGCTTGGATGAGGCCCTTGAAATCCTTCATTACCTCTCTAGCAACTTGTTTACGTAGCCCTTTTTGTCTAGGGTCCTTCAACACTTCCATGAATCACTTGGCTTTATTAAACTTCTTAGAACATATGAAGGATCACTATCATCCATTTCCATTGTTCCCATCACATCCTCCATGAAATTCCTAAAGTAGAGTACAAATGAGTCTTAGTGGAAAGAATGCAACACCACAAATATTTGGAGTAAGAAATTTCATTTAAAATTTGGGGAACTAACCTTGCATCCCATATTCTCCTCTTTCAGGCACCACTATTGGTTGACAATGCATCCATAGATTGCAATTGTCTTTTCCTCTCCTTCAGTCCTAAAGGTGTTCCCTTTAACTTTTGTACTCATTCTATCGACTTCTCTCATTCCTTCTCCACAGCACGTTGAACTTGGCCATAGATAGACTTTTCCAAATCTTGTTTGCTTTCAGTGAGCTTCTGGATTGATTCTTCCAATTCATGTCACTCCAAGTCTAGTGCATGTGCTTTGTCACTGAGTTCTTTGTTTTGCAATTAGAGATCCTGCATACTATTATGCATTGCCACAAAAGTAATATTTCCCAAATGTGCAAGTTATTCTACTTGGGCTCTCTGCACCTCGCTTGCTTCCATAGCCAATGTCTAAGAATGGTTCAATCGATTGTAATAACCGAGCAATCAAGCATGTCCCTTGCCAACAAACCAAACATCATGCACTGTATGAAAAGGAGGACTCTTTTGGGTGGCAGGGTCTAAAGGATACAAGTTTCCATCGACCCAAAGGTCAAGATGCTTGTTCCCTTGCAATCAAATACTGTGGAGCACACTTTGAGGAGTTCCACTATATCCCAAAGAGTGTGTGCTTGCATATTCTACCTCCAGTTGTAGGTTCACATGGTACTTGTTGGATATGTCCTCGAATGGCGCCATGAGTACTCAAAGAGAGGTATTAGTCATGCAGGCTAAAATGTAGGGGAGAGCTGGCAAAGATGGAGCAGTGAGAGGAGAGAGTAGCAAGGAAGAGGGAGGAGGAGAAGTAGATGGGGGCAAGAGGAAGAGGAGGAGGAGGGCGACAGGTGTAGAAGGGAGGGAAGGAGCTATTGTAGAAGGGAGGAGGAGGGGAGAGACCATGGTTTATGGCGAGCTAGAAAAACTCTTAGATGTCAGATTCATCTATGAGATAGAGCACACTAATTGGGTTTCACCCATCATCATGCCTAAATGCAACAAGAAGCTCAGAATATGTGTAAACTTAAAGAATAAGAATGCCACCACAATTAGGGATCACTATCCCCTACCCTTAACAGAAACACTGTTGGAAAAGGTGGCAGGTTCTGATATATATAGCTTCTTGGATGGCTTCAATGGCTATAACCAAGTGCAAATTTCTCCTAAAGACCAATTAAAAACAGCATTTGCTATAGAATGGGGTATTTTTGCCTATAGAGTCATACCATTTGGCCTTTGTAATTCTCCGACCACATTCCAATGAGTCATGTTCACAGCTTTCAAGTCATTTCTGAATAAGTTTTTACAAGTGTTCTTGGATGATTTATGCATCCACTCGAACAAAAAAGACCACTTCCAATCTTTAGAAGTAGTTCTAAACAAATTCATGGTCACCCATAGAGTTGTTTGGGGACACATCATTTCTCAACAGATGGATATTCAGAGGTTTCAAGTCATCCCTCCACCAAAGATTGATGTATAGCTCCCCATTCAGCTTATCCTTGTCCCTTTCCACTGGCCATTATAGCATGCACATTTTCCAAAGATGATTTTCAGTAGCTTCAAAAGTACATGGAACTTGAGAGCTCCACTAACTCTTTGTATGCATCCATGGATCCCACTCGTCTAGGAGTTTGGCCAAGGACCGGATGTTTGCTGCCCTTCCTTATGACCTCTCTTTGCACCTTTCAGAGATTTAATTGTTGGCGAGAGGTTTTATTTCAGGTGCTCTTTGATTCTGTAGAGTCACAACTATTGAGCTTCAAGCTAGCCCTTTAGCACTTGGCTCTAGGATAATCTTCATCTCACCTTTCCCAATGGGTTTCAACCCAATGGAAGATGATAACTGGTCACTTCTTGATTTGTCAGGTTCCCTAGTCTTCCACAAGTCTACCACAACCTCTTTCAGTTTGTTGCAACTGACATGGACAAAATCAAAATCATCATGGAATTGCCTCCTCCTACAAATTCCAAAGTGTACAGGTCTTTATGGAACATGCCAGCTATTATAGAAGATTTATCTTGCAGTATGCCATGATTGCCAGACCACTTTACAAATTATTAGTGGGATTCTTATGGATAGAACAGTGCGACCAAGCCTTTGAGCTTCTAAAGTGGTGCCTAATCATAACACCCATCCTTATATCTCCCAATTGGTATATTTATTTTCATGTTCATACTGATGGATCCAAGTATGCAATTGGGAGTGTGCTTTGTCAACCTGGTGAACATAAGAAAGACTACCCATTCTACTTCACCAATCGACAACTCAATGATGAGGAGATCAACTATACCACCACCGAAAGAGAAGCCCTAGCAATGGTGTATAGTCTTAAGACATTTCAACACTATCTATTGGCAAATGATTTTGTCTTCTACATCGACCATCAAGCATTGCTTTATCTTGTGAACCATTCGTGTACAACAGGAAGAATAACCAGATGGATCCTCTTGCTTCAAGAATTCAACTTCAAAATAGTGGTCCACAAAGGTGCCCAACACTACATTGCCGATCACATGTCTCGTGTCAAGTCGGGAGAAGAAGCCACTAGAGTAGAAGATGACTTGCTAGATGCCACACTATTTCAGATAGATGTTTTTCTAGATTGGTGTGGAGATATCATTGGGTACTTAATGGTAGAAAGACCACCCCCTGAAATGAAAGCAGTGGATGCCAGAAAACTAATTTTAAAAGATACACCCTATCAACTCATTACAGAACAACTGTACAAGATGGGCAAGGACCAAGTTTTAAGAAGATGTGTAATGCTTCATGAGATCATGCCAATCCTGAGTGAAGTCCATGAAGGCATTGCAGGAGGACACTTCTGAGGGGAAGCCACAACAAGAAAAGTCCTCCTCGTAGTGCCCAACACTTTGGGCAGATGCCTATGAATATGTCAAAGGTTGTGATGTATGCCAACTAACCACTAAACCCCAACACAAAGACTTCAATCCCCTAACAACAGTCGTTGCACAAAAACCATTTGAAAAATGGGGGATTGACTATGGGGGTCCCATCCATCCAATCCAGCAGAGCAAAGGGAACACAAGCACGCTACATCATTGTGGCCACTGATTACTTTACCAAATGGGATAAAGCTAAAGCAATCAAAAAGGTAGATGCCAAAGGCACAACAAGAACTCTTGTCTTGCTTTATGGTAATCCATATAAAAAGCACACCCTAATACCCCCAAGGGAATGGACAAGCCAATTCCACCAACAAAATATTATGCATTATCTTCACCAAGGCAATAGAACCACAGTGTTTTGATTGGGCAGAGAAACTAAATGCAACCTTATGGGCATATTGAACCACACTCAAGGTCAATATAGGGAATACACATTTTCAATTGGTGTACGGCCTTGAAGTTGGGGTCCCACTAGAATTTGTAATACCAAGCCTATGCATAGCAGTACAGGAATGCATGGGAGATCATGCATCCTTGAAAGAAAGACTTTATCAATTGGAGAAGCATACAAAGACCAGATTAGTCGCCTACCATGCCATGACAATAGAAAAACGTAGAAGAAAGGCATGGTTTGACTGAAATCTTAAAGCCAAAGACATCAAGGAAGGTGACCTTGTCTTGTTATACAATGCCAAAGTAACAAGGGAAAACTCAAGTATCTAGGTCAAGGACCCTACCGAGTAAGAAAAATGAATCCCATTGGAGCTGTGCAACTAGAAACATTGGATGGAGTCCAATTCACCACAACCAATAATGGGAGCTGACTGAAGCACTACTACTTCAACACACAAGCCATCCCCGACAAAAAATGAAGATTTGGGAAACCCAAGTCTTCCTTAGTTAGGATTAGATTGTTACACATGCACTCACTAGCATATGCACGTTTTTGCACATATAATTTGCACTAGATTGTTACATGCACACTCACTGGTGGCATATGCATGTTTTTGCACATTTAGGAAGACCTAATCAATTTCCACTTAGGGATGATTGAGTCCTAGTTTCCCTATGAAGTCCCACAAATAAGCATATAGTTAGTCCCTACCTAATTGATAGATCACGTGCACTCACATGATTTTGCATGGGCACATAATACATTGCATCAATAATAGTACCACACTCTTTCATTCCATACTCTCAAAGCATGCAATGAATTCACAAGCAAGGCAAGAAGCTATGCCAAAACTGAAGATAAATTGGCAAAAGAGGCTGTAGCCTCAGCAACAATGAGACCCCCACCAAACATTGCAGCCATCTCCTAAATGCACAAATATCAAACTTGCATACAACCTGATCTACAAGCTCAATGATACGGGTCTAATCACATCCAACATGTATGCAAGATAGCAAGAAATGCCAGCCTCAGCAACAACGAGACCCCCACCAAACCTCTTATCAAGAAGCTTCGATGGCAGAGTCTGTAGCCTCAGCAATGAGATCCTCTCCCAAATTCATAGTCGTCTACCCCTCCTCAAGAGGACATACACTACCAAACTACATACTGCAAATTGTATGGTGCAAAAGCATTATAGCAAGAGCACCTGGCATGCCACAAGCTCAACAGCCACTAGGTTACGCACATGGCATCCCAACTCCAAAATCAAAATAAGCCATAACCCGAGGATGGGTAATAAAATGGATCCGAGAGTATGTTGTCTCTGTGCCAACATGGACTTAGGTAGCACAGAATGTGTGTGTAGAGTAGCGGCAAAGCTCCACTTGTACTTACATAAGGCTAGGAATAATCCCTCTTAGGAATCCAACTTGCATGTTCTACATGCAAGTTCTACATAAGATTCCTACATGGAACATGTGAGTAGGCTACATGCAAGTTCTACATGCGAGTTCTACATGCAACTCCTACATGCAACTTCTATATGCAAGTTCTACATGTAGAGAGAGAATGTCTTACAATTTAAGTTCCACTTTGGTATTCCAAGCAATTGTCTCAAGTGTCCATGCTTCCTTGCACTCCACGTCCATTGCAACTCCTCCTTTCTCCTCCAACCTTGCTACCCATTTTCTCCCTCTCCTCCTCCACCCCACTCCTCCTCCCTTCTCCTCCTTACTCCTCCTCCTCCTTCTCCTCCTCCTCCTCACTCCTCCTCCCTTCCTCTCTCTCTCCTTTCCCCCCATGCTCTTACATGCTTCTCCTCTCTGACTCATATGCTCCCCCTAAACCCTTAGCTCCTCAACCCTTAACCTCCATGACAGGGAGAGAAGTTCTCCACCATGTACTCTACCCTGAACCTTGGATCCTCCTTCTAACCCTTGAACCTCTTCTCAACTCTAGAACCTCTCTCTGAACCTTGGAACCTCCTTCTAAACCCTGAACCTCCCTCTAACCCTTAAACTCCTCCTAAACTCTTCAACCCCCAATGAAGGAAAAAGCCTTTATTACCCCAACCATGATGATGCTTGTCCCTTTCACACATGCATGCATTATGTTTGCTTACCACAATTAAGCCTACATCTCTCACTGGAATACAACTCGAGGTTCTAAGCTACACTTATACTACAAATGGCAACAATGATATATCTGTAGGTGACAAAAAGCCTCAGAACCCTGCATATGGAGAATTCCTTACTCTTCCTACAGAAGCCATGGGAAAGAGCTAATGGTATGTATACTACTACAAAGAGTACTATTGATACCAAATATAATATGTGCTTTGCATAGTATTTTTTTGTCCAATCTATATTGTTTGGAGCACTATTAGTACTAAATACAAAGTATGCACTTATTTAACTATTAATTCTAACAAATCTAAGTAGTAGGTTTTATTAGAGTAATATTAGTACTAAAAAACTAGATTACTACTTACTAGGGATGCAAGATGAGGTTTAAAGGTAGATCTTGCAGAATCATGCAAAGAACCAAATGAAAAATTAATAATAATTTATCAAAATATTTCATCATTAATGTTTCTAGAGGGGATACTAAAGAACAATTTTGAATTTTCCATAGACCAAAAATTTATAAAAACATTAATAACGTACGATGAAGTTGATGGAAACATAAAAATTTTACTTCTCTATTTCTGCATGAGCATGAGCTTATGCTTAAGTTTCCGCATAAGCTCATGCTTATGCATGAGCTTATGCGGAAATAGAGAATGAGAGAAGCTTATGCAGAAACTCATTCTATTTTTGCATAAGCTCCTTCTCTTATGCTCATGCATGGGCATGAGCTTATGCTTAAGTTTCCGCATAAGCTTATGCTTATGCATGAGGTTATGCAGAAATAAAGAATGAGAGAAGCTTATGCAGATCTCATTCTCTATTTCCGCATAAGCTCATGCGGAAATAGAGAATGAGAGAAGCTTATGCGGATCTCATTCTTTATTTCTCTATTTCCGCACAAGCTTTCTCTTATGCATGATGTTGACTCTGTGCCAACATAAACTTATGAAGAAAGAGAAGGTGTTACAACTTTGTGTTACAACTTCTAGACACAACTTTATGTTACGACTTTGTGTAACAACTTTGTGTTGCAAGTTTGTGTTACAAGTTTATGTTACGACTTTGTGTAACAACTTTGTGTAACAACTTTGTGTTACATCTTCTACATGAAGAGAGAGAATGTGTTACGACTTTGTGACACAACTTTGTGTTACAACTTTGTGATACGACTTTGTGTTACATGCAGAGAGGGAAGCTCTCCAACTTGTATAAATACCCCATAATGGAATGAAGCCCACACTCTTGGGGCATTGTGTTGAGTCTACATTGGTATTCCAAGCATTTGTCTCAAGTGTCCATGCTTCCTTGCACTGCATGTCCAAAAGCATGTCCTAACCTTGCAACCCTTCTCCCCTCTCCTCTGACCCTGCAACCCACCCTCTCCCTCTCCTCCTCCCTCCTCCCTCCTCCTCCTCCTCCTCCTCCTCCCTCCTCCTCCTCCTCCTCCTCCTCCCTCCTCCTCCTCCTCCTCTCTCCTCCCTCTCCCTCCTCCTCTTCCCTCCTCCTCCTTCCTCCTCTCACTCTTCCTTCACCCATGCTCTTACACCTTCTTCCTCTCCCACTCCTATGCTTTCCTAAACCCTTAAACTCCATGATCTACGAGGGAGACGAGTTCTCCACCATGTACTCTACTCTGAACCTTGGAACCTCCTTCTAACCCTGGACTCCTTCTGAACCTTGGAACCCCCTTCTACAACTCCCAATATCTCTGCACACAAGCATACGAAGCAATTTCTGCGGAAACTTTTCACCGACTAGCCGCACAGTGGTCGCACAGCCAAAACAGGGCCTTTTTCAGAGTGCCTGCGAAGAACTTCCACCTTCAAAACGGGCCCCGAAATGGCCTCGAATCAGAAAAATAAAGTCACTAAGGGCTTCGCCCTTATCCGCAGCATATACTGCACTCTCGCCACACCGCGAAGGGCATCTCAATCTGAGATAGTGCACTCTTGCACTTCTAGCTGTGCTACCTGCAGAGATTTGCTCCCAAACTCGAAAAAGGAAAGCAACACTGGTCCTCTTACCAGGACATCGCGAACTTGGTTTGCTTTCTTGAGCTCCTTACCACGAACAAGGCTCTGATACCATGTGAAGATAGTGGGAGAGAGGGAAGGAGTCTCACTTGCAGCTTTCTCACATGCACAATGGGGGAATACACACAAAGGTGGAGGCTGAAAACAGTTTTCCACTTCTTAGTTGTGAAAGCCAAAAGAACTCTAGTACAAAGAAATAGAAGAACCCTATATGTGGGTCTCAAACCAAACTCAACTAACTAAAGTGGCTTACTAACTGAGCCACAAACTAGAGTAGATAAGGATAGCTATCATCCAGCTATTATTTGTGGGCGGTGTACCAACCGCATCTCCAACTAACAAGTCAGTGACATAAATACACAACGGTCACCCTGGCATATCGTGAGTGGAGCTCGATATCTCAACACCCTTCCCCCTTCCCCCCTCCATTTCCACACTGTTCCCCCCCCTCCCCCCTCCATCTCCACCAACCCCTTCCCCCCTCCCCCCTCCATCTCCATCTCCCCCCTCTCCCTCCCCCCCTCCACCACCACCTCCCCCTTTCCCTCTCTCTCTTTCTTTGTCTCTCTCACTCTCTTTCTCTCTCTCTCTCTCTCACTCACTCACACTCTCTCTCTCTCTCTCTCTCTCTCTCTCTCTCTCTCTCATTCTCTCCCCCTCCCCCCCCCCTCTCTCTCTCACTTTCTCTCTCTTTTCTCTCTCTCTCTCTCTCTCTCTCTCTCTCCCCCTTACCCCCCTCTCTCTACCATCCCCCTCCCGCTTCTCTCTTCCCCCCCTCTCTCTACCACTCCCCCCCTCTTCCTACCACACCCCTCCTCTCCACCCTCCCCCTAACCCCCCGTCGCCCCGTAGAGCCACTTGTGGTGGAGCACCAACGGCGCCCGCCTGGTGCACCTGCCACGATGCCTGCCCGTGCCCTCCCCGCTCGCCACCCCGCCCCTGCAGCATTGCCTCGTATTGCTTCCCTGCCCACAATCTCCCCCGCCCACCACCTGCCTGCCCGTGCCCTCCCCTGCCCCCAACCTGCCCACCACCTCACCCGCTCATGTCCCGCCCCCCTCTCACCCTTCCCTCTCCCCTCCCCTGCATCACCACCTACCCCCCGCCCGTGTCCCGCCCCCTCTCACCCTTCCCTCTTCCCTCTCCTCCCTTGCGTTTTCCCCCCCGCTCGCCCGTCGTGCCGCCCACCACCCGCCCCCCTCTCACCCTCCCCTCTCACCCCCGATGGGCCTCACCCCCGCTCGTGTCCCTCCCCCCTCTCACCCTCCCCTCTCCCCTTCCCCCCTGTTCAAACCCCACCCCCCCCGTGCTGCCGCGAGGAACCCCCCCCGTTTAATTTTAATTTTAAAAAAAACTAACCTCACGTTAGTTACTAACTATGGTTAGGTTCGTTGGTTAGCCTCAGTTAGGTTAGATTAACTAGGTTAGTTTAACCTAGGCTATTAGTCTAACCTAGGTTAGGTTAGTATTAACTTACATTAGGTTAGTTTTAACCTTGGTATAACTGTTAGTTAGTTAACCTAACTAGGTTAGTTAAACTAACTGTGGTCAGTTTAACCCTAACTAGGTTAGTTAAACTAACTGTGGTCAGTTTAACCCTAACTAGGTTAGGGTAGCCTAACTGATTAGACAAATAGGATAGTTAATCTTACTAGATCAACTTGGTTCCAACCCCTCAGTTGGACCTTAAGTCCATTCACACCACCCTTAGGTCCCCTCCCACAAAAAGATCAATTTTACCCCTACGTTACCCCATCATAACTCATCCATTTGGGAACCAAACTGAACCCCGTTTGAAACCAAATTTCACACACAAAAACACCACGCTATGGGGTATTTTTCCAACCCATTGCATACCATTTCAGCATCCCTAGCACTCATTCATTCGTGCCCCCGTGTGGGCCTCGTTTCGCACCAATTCGATCATATCTTCACATCGTGACCACCTATTAATGATCTGTCTGCACCGGCACATTTCCCTACACACGTAGCAAAATCTTAAACACATTATTAACACGACGGTCCCTACAAAAACTAACACCACTCTAACCCTCCTAACAAAGCTACATCCACACCCGCACTTGTGGCAGAGACTCCCTTGGCAAATCTCGCCCAATCTACATGCAGCTACGTTCCAGCCAACACCTTCGACTCCAACGCTCGCCACAGTTGCATATAACTCCACTGCAACAACCGCCCCCGCCAATCCTCTTCCCCAAAACCCCCCAGAGATTCAACCACTCCCTCTAACTCCTCCATGCCCCAACATGGCTGGACATCGTCATGACAATGATGGGGATATCGACCTTGATGCAGAGGCTGACAATTTCTTCAATCGAAGAAATAACAACAATCAAGGCCGATGCCCCTTGGGAAAAGAACTTCCCAAATATAATGGTAGGGGAGATCCAGCCCGCTTCCTCCAACATTTTGATGATGCATGCCGCGCAGGTGGAGATCAATCCCATGAAACCAAGGTGGCTTGGTTTCCCATGGCCTTAACTGATGAAGCATCTGAATGGTACCTAGACCTTCTCGTGGAAGAACGTGCCACATAGGACCTACTTCAAATAGAATTCAAACAATGCTTTCAAACAGAGAGGCTACAAGATGATCCCGCTCTCCAACTAAGCAAGCTTGAACAAGGCTGGCGAGAAGATGTACGCACGTACCTAGGTAAGATGAAGAGATCAATCGCCAAATGTGACCCATGCCCAGATGCAAATTACCTCACGGCATGGTTCATTTCAAGACTCAGAAAGAAAATTTGAAAGGATATGAAAAAGATAAGTAGCTATGAAACATTCAATGCTGCTCATGTGGCAACCATTGACATCGAGGATGGCATGACTGAGTCAGACACTAGCGGTGATGATGGCAGATCTAATACACGAGATAAGCACTCAAAAAAGGGTAAATCAAAGGAAGATCGCCTAGAGGCCATGACCTTGAAGCTGAAAGAAGATATGATGCAGGCCATGGATCAAAAAATCAAACATATCCACGGTGAGAAAATGTCTGGTGTCCACATTGCATGGCTAATCATACAGCAAATGAGTGCCTGGTCCTCAGAGCCAGGATCACTACACAAGCAAATCCACCACCAAGGTTGTGGTGCCATATTTGCATCGTCGACGGCCATGATGAAAATAGTTGCATCTTCAACATGCGCAACAACCCGCCTCAAACTCAACAATACCAAGTGGCACCCATGCCAATGTATAGGCAACCGGCACTTGCACAAGCGCCCCTAGCTACGAGGCTAAATCTTGTTCCCGTTCGAACACAAGTCCCACAACTACTCAGGAATCTGAATCCATGACCATATCCAAGAGCACCAAACCTAGCTCCTCAGGCAGTTCCAATGCATCAATTACAAGCCAAGGAAGTAGACTCGTTATTTGAGTATGAAGCAGAGTACCCAATGTACTATGTAGAAGGTGCAGAGGGTCTAATACCAATTTATGCAAATCAAGTACAACCCAACACGTTTCAAGCACCAATCAAGTGCTACGGTTGTGGAGAAAATCACCGGATCACAGAGTGCCCTCATGGTGGTAGCCCAGCTACTTTCCAACCACTCTGCAGAGATTGTGGCATAGGACATGCGTGCATGGATTGTCCCATGAAAAATAAGGTCCCAGAACAGCCAGAGGTTAAGCTTGATGTCCCCATCGGCATCATTGGGGTGGACCATCAAAGTCTAGGTCCGGCAAGTGTAAAGTCACAATCTGTCAATGTAATTACATGCCAACAGAAAGAGGCCACCAAGGACCCTAACATTCCAATCCAACCAAAGCGACTTCTGAAAAAGAAAGCACAAGTGCTCCACCTCCGCCAAGCAATGAGCAGCCGAGCTCATCCACATCAACTCCCAAGCCTCAAATAAAAGCAACTCCATATCCAAATGCAGAGGTGGAGAAAGCTTGTTTTTAGGCACTTCAACAATGGGTACAAAATGAACAAGCTCAATGTGAGGCTGAGAAACAAGCTCAAGACCCAATCCATGACTTGGCCCCACAAAGTATTAATATTGTACTCGAGCCTTTGTTCCAATAATAGACTCCACAACAAAATGTACCACCACATCAACTTGAAGGAGCCGCACTCTCTAGCATCTTGGGTTGCCCTATGTCAATTCCCATTAGAATCCTCTTATGGAATTGTCCCAATCTCTAGGAGAGTTTCAAAGGATGGGTTGAACTCGCAAATCCCCCTCCACCTATGAACGACATTGAAGATATCCCTGTGCGGATGGGTGATAGAGATGACATATACAACATTACTGTGCCTTTTATCCACAAGGCATATAATGAAGTCCAAGCCATAGTGGATGGTGGAGCAGGTGTAAATGTGCTATCAAAGAAGCTCTACAAAGAATGGGGTCTCCCACCAATGCAAAAGGCTAATTTCAACATATGCCTTGTCGATGATTCACAGGCTAAACCCTTGGGAATAGTGAATGGCATGTCCACAAAGATCATAGGAGTCCGCTTTTCCCTTCAATTCACAATCTTGGATCTCCCCAAAAAATCCTATCAAATCTTACTTGGATGTCCTTGATTACGGGAAGCATCAGTCCTCCATGATTGGGGAACTGATAGACTGACAATCCAGAATCGAGACACTATGGTTAGGTTGAATGTGGGGACAGGAGCTATTAAACCAATTGTGCCTAGAGCATTGGATGACACATCTTCCATGACAATCTCAAGCTAATCAGCTCCCTTGCAACAGCATGCCATCACGGGTGACTCACAAAGCAATGTCAATAACTGGATACAAACATTGGCAACCATCGACAACTGCCATTCATTAGACCACATCTTCTCATAGATAGATGCTAATGTGCTACAGGTTGATCCTCCACCGACACATGAAGAACCAATCGATCTAGAGATTCCATTCTTTATGGCTGACCTCAAATGGGATAATGAACCTGAAGAAGGTACAACACCTATTTCATTAATTTTGGACTAGTGCATTGTCCAAATTCGTTTTGTGAGATAATTTTGGATAAAGCATTTTAAAAAAAGAGGCCCTTATAAAGTTGTAATAGACAAGAGAGACAAAGATGACATCTTCTAGGCTGAGCTAATGGAAGGTGTTTTTTAACACCATTAGAAAACACATAAGTCTATGGAATTAAATTTCACAGTTACTTTAAATTTTTATGGAATTAAATTTCCATCACTTGACTATTAAGTCATATGTCCTCGAAACTGCCTACTATGGCATTGGCTTCATGAAAACAAGCAGACTTTAAACTATTAAGAGAGTATATGTCCTCGAAAGTGCCTACTATGGCATTGGCTTCATGAAAACAAGCAGACTTTAAACTTGCAGGCCATGCGTAACCAGGGCTGGCATCACAAATCTCCTCACAAAGTCTCCTCACAACTTGTCTCGAATCTTCCACTGACTTGTAAGCATTCAACAACTCTTCTTTTCTCTCTTGGCTTTCCTCATCTTCACCATTTTTTTCAATACAGCTTCTAGCCACCGCCATATCGTGTACGAAAATTTAACTCGTTAGCATAAGAAGTACGTGATTAAAGAAGCGAAAAAGAAAGCTAAGGATATTCACCTCTTCTACTGAGTTCAAATCAAGCAGCCATGTGTGTAACATATCCTCCTCGAATGATTTTCCCTTCATTGGTCCATACAAAAGAGATCTAAGACAGAATTTGAGTTCAGTAAATGAAGTCGGGTAGTAACTAGTCATTGTCTTAGAGGGAAAGTGGGAGAAGGAGAGTGAGGGAGCCATAGCGAGGGATGCACAGTGAGCTGCCCCTCCTTCAAGAGTGATAGAAAGTGAGGGAAGACGTAAAGTGAAAGATGAATACAAGTTAATCAGAAGGATTAGGATGTAAGAAATAAGAGAGTGTTTGTGGAAGGACTACGATGGAAGAATACAAGTGCACTAAGGCACGATGTGTTCGCTATGATAAGGATAAGGGTTGGAATAAAGTGAGAGAAGCATTGGAAATGCTCTACTTTAAGTGAGTGGAGACTGTCCAATTGAATAAAATTTTGTAGAGCATTGGGAATGCTGTACTTTAAGTGAGTGGAGCATTGGGAATTGATACTTTGCCATCAAATATATTACAAATATTACATCATCACATATTCATATCAAAATTCTCATAACAGAAGGTTATATTTCCAAATAATCACATCATCACACATTCATATCATAAAATTGTGTGCATGAAATATATATATAAATATCATGACTATATGCCACTTAAGTAATAAGTCAAAAATTTGTGTATAATCAACAAAAACTACATCATGATTCATACATTGCAACAAATGAATGTCAACCATAATATTCATGGAATAAACAACATCATGAGAATATGCTCCTCATGCATATATACAAACACAACATCATACATGCATCACAACTCTTCTGATGCTTCTAGTGGAGACTGTGGCAACTCTTTTGATGCTTCCAATGGAGGCTATGGTTCTCTAGATGTACACTAAGTCTCTACTTCTTCTCTGTAGTATGTAGTGCTTTCGGAGTAGACTCAGTATCCTCTTCCAAGCGGAGGCTGTGGCAACTCTTCTGATGCTTCCAGTGGAGGCTATGGTGCTGTAGGAGTCTCTACTTCTTCTGTAGTGTGCAGTGCTTTCATAGTAGACTCAGTCTCCTCTTCCTTAAATGCAAGCTCTGATATTGCTTCAGTTGCACGTTGTATTCTAATGGCAGCAATTAGGTCTCGAATGATTTCAGCCCTAAACAATTGTATATCTTCCTCTGAATATTTGAGCTCCAAAGAGTCTTCCGATGAGACCTGTGGCTTAAGTGAGAAAATTTCTCTGAAAATCAACATGCAGTTATAGGCAACTCTCCACCCACAACTATGCCCATCTTCCTGCTCTACTACTAAATGCTTTTAGAAGTCTAGCGAGTCTTTGTACTGTCCTGTTTCTCTGATAGCAGATACCAACTTCTCAATCGACCTGCTCATCATGACATATTAAAAAAACTTAGTGTGTCTATTACATAAGGTACATAATATAGAAGTAACAATAGATTAATAGAATACTTACGTTTGCACTGAGCCATGAAAGCCTGCAATCGAGTTAACAAACCAACAATAGTTGTCTTCAACGTCCCAAACCACCAGACTCCAATGTTCCCTACACGAATAATTAAGAACCATTATTATTTAACACAATCTTGCCAGTATAAGATGAAAATAAAGGTTGCCGTGATACTTACATCTCGTGATATGCCATAAATAGGACTCACATGCCATGTAAATGTAAAGGCTGTAACCATTTACAAACATCGGCTATCATCTTTCTGCTATCGCTAAGTATAGGAGAAAGGAGGGAATCCAACATATACACATGGTTTTGTACGGCTCTGCAAAATCGTGAGATAACTATACTGCACCAACAAATAAATGAATATTAGCTTATTAGATTTAATCAAAATATTGAATTATCAAGCAAAGAAAAAGTTTGTATCAAACCTGAGAATGGCCATCATAACGTTGTTATTGACCTCATTTGAAGCTCTAGAGAGGATTGAAATCTCCTCTCCCCCAAATTAAAGATACTGAGGTCTATGAATAACCCTAACATTAAAAGAGCTTCCCAATTCTTCCAATGGAGCCATGTTTGTAGAGTTGAGGTCTTCTATCCCCTTTGACTCTTTGATGGCATTCATTTCGCACTCCTCTGAGCCATTATTTATTTGCCTTATGGGAGGGTCCATAATGTCACCCTTAATGATTGCTCGAATGGTAAATGTTATAAATGCATAGAGATGCAAATCTGTATATGTTGACAGTGTGGTGTCATTTTGTTTCCCTTTCTTTCCCTCCCTACTCTTCTCTCTCATTTAAGGAGCCCCTCTTCTCTCTCTGAATCTCTTGTCTCTCTCCCTTTCTCTCTTTCTCTCCCTCCCTACTCTTCTCTCTCATTTCTCATTCTCTCTCTCCCTTTGGTGGCCATGGCCGTGAAGAGCCCCTCTTCTCTCTCTTAATTTCTCTCTTTCCCTCTCTCCTCTCTACCACGTTTCATTCTCTTAAACTTCTCTCTCTCTCCCTCTCTCTCCCTCTCTCTCTTTCTCTCTCTCTCTCCCTCTCTCTCCCTACTCTCTCCCTCCCTCTAGCAGCCACGGCCACCAAGAGACCCTCTTCTCTCTCTTAATCTCTCTCCCCCTCTCTCCTCTCTCTCTTTCTTTCCCTCCCTACCCTTCTCTCTCATTTAAGGAACCCCTCTTCTCTCTCTGAATCTCTCTCTCTCTCTCTCCCTCTCTCCTCTGTCTCTTTCTCTCCCTCCCTACTCCTCTCTCATTTCTCATTCTCTTTCTCATTTCTATTCTCTCTCTCCCTTTGGTGGCCACAGCCGCCAAGAGCCCCTCTTCTCTCTCTTAATTTCTCTCTTTCCCTCTCTCCTCTCTCTTTCTCTCCCTCCCTATTCTCTCTCATTTCTCAAATTTACAAACTCAAATATAAATAAGAAACTAATTAAAATAGAACTCAAAAACTCAAATAAGAAATTAATTTAAAAAGAATTGTAATGCCTTCTAAAAAACCCCCCTCCTCTAGCTGCCACGACCGCCAAGAGTTTTCTCTCTCTCCCTCCGCCCCTCTTCTCTCTCTTAATCTCTCTCTCTCTTTCTCTCTTTGTCTCTCTCTCTCTCACTCTCTCTCTCTCTCTCTCTCTCTCTTTCTCTCTCTCTCTCTCTCTCTCTCTCTCTCTCTCTCTCCCCTACTTTCTCTCCCTCCTTTTTCAAATAAGAAACTAATTGAAAAAGAATTGTAAGTAAAGAAAAAGAATTACAAGACGAATGAAAAAGAATGCAAGTACCTGGAAAAAGTGAAAAAAGTAAGGCTCCGCTTATCCTTTCTCTTCCGCTCTTAGTTGCTTCAATGAAATGAGGAGAGAATGAGAATGAATGAATGGAAAGAAGAGTATATATAAGAAAAACTAGCCCACTCCTCCCACGCATAAATTTGAATTTTTAAAACAGAGAGGGAAATTTGAATTCATTATAAATTTGAATTCAAATTTGTGTTCAACATTCTTCTTGATACTTTCTTCTTGTACGTTCCTTTTGAATTCAAATTTGTGTTCAACATTCTTCTTGATACTTTCTTCTCGTAAGTCCCTTTCATTCTTCTCGTAAGTCCCTTTCATTCTTCTCGTAAGTCAAATCTTATTTGTCGCTCTTGCTCGTGATAGTAAGTCAAATCTTATTTGTCGCTCTTGCTTGTGATAGTTCTACTCTTAGTTGTAAGAATTCAAATTTGTATTCAACATTCTTCTTGATACTTTCTTCTCATAAGTCCCTTTCATTCTTTTCCTTAAGTCAAATCTTATTTGTCACTCTTGTAAGAATTTAACCTCTCTCCCTCTACTCCTCTCCTCTTCTCTATGTAGTGGGCTCTCTCTCTCTCTAATGGAGCTCCCTCTCTTTGCGATGGAGCTCCCTCTCTAGTCACATATCTCTCTCTCTCTAGTCCCATACCTTCCCAACCCTCCTCTAATCGCATACCTTCCTCTCTCCCTCAAGTCTTTTCATCTCTCCTCTCTCTCTCTCTCCCTCCCCTCCCTCCCCTCACTCCTCTCTCTCTCTCCCCTCCCTTTTCCTCCCTCTCTCTCTCTCTCCCTCCCCACCCTCTCCTCACTCCTCTCACCCCCTCTCTCTCTCTCTCTCTCTCTCTCTCTCTCTCTCTCCCTCCTCTCCCTCTCACCCTGGTGGCCATGGCCGCTAGAACCCACTCCCTCCTCTCTCTCTCTCTCTCTCCCTCCCTTCCCTCTCACCTCCCCTCCCTCTCCCAGAACCCCCTCCTCTCTCTCTCTCCCTCTCCCTCCCCTCCCTCCTCTCCCCTCCCTCTCTCTCTCGCTTTCTCTCTCCCTCCCCTCCCTCTCTCTCTCCCTCCCCCCCTCTCTCTCTCTCTCTCTCTCTCTCTCCCTCCCCTCCCTCCTCTCCCCTCTCTCTCCTTCTGCTCCCTCCTCTCCCCTCCCTCTCACCCTGGTGGTCGCGGCCGCCAGGACCCCCCCTCCCCTCCCTCCTCTCCCCTCCCTCCTCTCGCTTTCTCTCTCCCTCCCCTCCCTCCTCTCTCTCTCCCCCCCTCTCTCTCTCTCTCCCTCCCCTCCCTCTCACTCGGTGGCTACGACCGTCAGGAACCCCCCCTCTCTCTCTCTCCCTCCCCTCCCTCCTCTCCCCTCTCTCTCCCTCCCCTCCCTCCTCTCCCCTCCCTCTCACCTTGGCGGCCGCGGTTGCCAGGACCCCCCCACCCCTCCCTCCCCTCCCTCCCCTCTCTCTCTCTCCCTCCCTCTTGCCTCCCTCCCCTCCCTCCCTGTAACGGGTGGCCCGTTGACAAGGGACTGAACCAACCTCAGTCCGCCCCTCTTTTATCCATGGACTCGACATCCTTACCTCTTGTGGGTCAAGGGGATGACCACCCTTGACAACCTTGAACCTAACCTAGGGGAGCAGCCCATGGTGAGGTGAACTCCCAACCTTAGCCTTGAGGGGGCTCAATTCAAACGGGAGGATTTTGAATTGATTGGCCCCCAAGGTAACTGTTGGGAAGAAGGTACCATGGAGGAAATGAAGCTTTGAAGAAGGCGGCTGGACGTTGGGGCCAAGGAGGAAGACTCCCTCCAAAATACAAAACCACTCACACACGCAGGATTGAAAAAAGAAGGTTCAGACCAGAGAATGGTGGAGACAGAGCTGGAAGATCATGTTAGAGTTAGCTCAAATGTCCACTCTCATGTAACCCACCAATATTCTGTGTACCCAATGTTGTAAGGCCCCCATATGAGGAGAAGCCATGATGGGTATCGGATATTGGGAGGGATCCCCAGTTTAGACACTGGAAGGGGTCTTAGAGTAGACCAGATGGTTATGAGACGGCTTAGGAGCCAAGAGTAGATACCCGTCTGCAAAAAGGGGGGGTTCGGGGGGGCGATATCCCCCCCGATAGCAGGGGGTCCGGGGAGCGCAGGCCCCCGGTGGGGGTCTGGGGGCAAAGCCCCCAGTGGCAGGGTCTTCCAGGCCGACTGTCTATTAGGCCGACTGCCTATTACAAGGCCGACCGTCAACCGACTTACACTATATAATAGTGGCCACCCCCTATCATCAGATCACCAGTTCTTCACGCTCATAGTCCTCCGTCCAGCATCTGTCTAGATCACCATCGAAGCTCTGTCTGTAGAGCGCACGGGTGGACAGCCAACCATCAGTTGTATCAGCAATTTGGTATATCAGAATTTTTGTATTCTCTCTAGCTTTCCTTCGTGTACTTGCGTTTTGTTGTTATCTTCCGCTGCGTACTATTTTTCTTACAGATCATGCAGAGCTGAGAGCTCTTTGTAATCCTAAGAGAGTGTGAGCTTTTACCTCATCTTTTTGAGAAGCAATGTAATCTGCCTTGTGGCGTTTTGACCACAGGGCCTCCTTCTTTTTGAATGCCAAGCACTTTCTCCCTTAGCATCTCTTTTGGTGTTCATTAAAATGAAGGTTGTTGAAGTAGCTAGCTCGTTTTCCCTCCCCCTCGATGAGTTGTTGGTCTTCAGGTAAAGCCAGGAGCTGTTCTTCGAGCTAGGGTTCACCCTTGGCTTATAGAAGGAGCCCACGAAAGGGCAGCCCGAACAGAGGTCGGTGGAGGACACGGGGAGCGTCGCCATGTTCGCTCAGAAGAAGGTTTTGCCGATGCAGAGAGCAGAGGGGAGGCTACGCTGCACCATTCGACTTGAGGTTTGGTGAGGGTCGAGAGACCTCACCAAATATCTCCTACCCAAAGCCGTAGGGTCAGCAGAGCTCAGACTCTCGAGCACAGTGGTCGACTGAGATCTCACTGTCACTCGTGTCACTCGACGGAAGGTGACGGAACTGTAGTTTCGTCATGTCGAAGAGCCGAAGGCCTCGCATAGCCTCGCCACGGATCCATCCCCAGAGCCCTTTGACTCAAGCAAGCGTTCCCTCGACAGGATCATTGAGACGAAGTGAGGATATTGGCAAGGCCACCGATCGCGCACGCCGGCTCGACGAACTTTTGAAGCCTGCATGGAAGTCGGTCGACGGAACTCGACAGGAAGCAACAGAAATAGCGAGAGGAGATCTCCCGACCGACTGCCAGTCTAGTTGCCGACCACCTCGCGTCTGGAGAAGATTCAGATCTAGGGGAAGAAGTGCGATGAGCTCGACCACCCGATCGACGTGTGCATGGAGTCAACGAACGCGCCATAGCTTGGGAGCTCGTAAGCTTCTATATAAGGATATGGTACTCCTTATAAGTCAAGCAAGGCCACGGCCTCGGTGGCTAGCCAGGCCGTGATGTATTCCGTGCACTAGCCCGCAGGTTCCGAGTTCTCGATCTCCGGCGTTGGGAGGCAGCTGACGAGGGGGCCGACCCCCTTTTGCTATTCGATCGGGTACACAATATATTCCATGGGGCCTATATGGTTATACTAATAATTACCCTGCCCCCGTGGTTAGCTCAGCCATAGACTCGTCGTCCGAGATCCCTGAGATCCTGAGTTCGATTCCTAGTGCCGGTGGATGCACGGTCCCTTTTGGCCGTGTCTACGCGCAAGAATTTAGAACATAGGTAAGGTGGCGCCGTTCGTTACACCAACCGATTGGTTGGCCCTGTGGTTAGCGTGGAGTTCCTCGGCTCGTTGGTCGCGGGTTCGAATCTGTCGATCGACTGTGGAGAGAGAAAAGCTTTTGGGGCGTGTGGAGAAGCGGGGACAAGATATAACTAAGTGGGAGACTAGTATAAGTAATACCGACGACTTGCCCCCTTGGTTAGCCCAACTTAGAGCTCTGCGTATACTGACCTCCAGGTCCTGCATTCGAATCCCGACGGTTGGCACCCATCCTTTTGGCGGTTCGGCCAACTTTGGCGGCAGGGCCAACTCCTTTTAGCAGTTTTGCTAACTTAGCCCTAGCTAAGTTTAGCTAGTTGTAACTAGCCAATAAAGGGGTTTTGGAGAACAGATTTCACAGGTGCTTTCCCCCTCTGGTATTGAGTTTCTGGAGCAAGTCTGGGACACTCGTGGTGCTTCACGGAGATTCAGCAACAGGTTTGGGGAAAGAGAGGATTTTAGGACTGTAGCTTCCGGAAAGAGATCTATGCTCTTCTTTTGAGCATCCGGAGGAGTCAAGCAGGTTTGTGAAGGTGAAGGACATTCAGTCCAGCAGAGGTTCCAGCCAGTAAGTCAGTGCCAGCTCGAAGACCATCCAAGAAACTGAGAACGGGCAGCCCACACAAACCATGACCCCTCTTCAGCTTCTAGGAGCTATGAATGAAGATCAGGTAGCTGCAGATTTGCTGTTCATTACTGCTACAGTAAATGGATGCCTAGTGAGGGCTATGGTGGACAGCGGAGCTAGCCATAATTTCATCACCTCCCAGAAGGCTAAAGAGATAGAACTGAAGGCTGAGATCAGCAAAGGGAAGGTCATGAAGACGGTCAACACCCCGGGACAGGCAGTTGTCAAGGTGGCAAAAGGGGTAAGCATCCAAGTAGGAGGTTGTTCTCACAAAGCAGAATTTTCAATAGTCAAGATGGATGACTTTGACATGGTATTCAGGCAAACATGGTTGAGGGCCAACAAAGTTCTGATCAACAGCCATGATGAACAGTTAGTTTTCTGTAAAGAAGGCGGTTGGGAGGTGGTCAAAGCTTCAAGGCAAAAGGGAGGACCTTTGCCTCAAGTCCTCTCAGCTATGCAGTTGAAAAAGGCAGTAAGAAAAGGAGAGCAAGCTTACCTTGTGGTGATCAAAGAGCATGAGGAGAGTTCAGCCCCATCCAAAGGACACATACCAAAGGAGGTGCAGGGTTTGCTGGCGGAGTACGCTGGCGGAGTACGCGGACATCCTACCTGAGAAGCTCCCAAAGGAGCTTCCTCCTAAAAGGGAGATTGACCATAGGATAGAGATATATCCAGGATTAGACCCTCCAGCCAAGGCACCTTACAGGTTGTCCCAGGAAGAGAACAAGGAGTTGAAGGTGCAGTTGCAGGAATTGCTAGAGGCTAGATTCATTCAGCCCTCCAAATCTCCATACAGAGCACCCGTGCTCTTTGTGAAGAAGAAGGAAGGGGACCTACGTCTATGTGTAGATTACCGAGCTCTCAACAAAGTCACCATCAAGAACCGGTACCCCCTTCCCAACATGCGGGAGTTGTTCGACTCTCTAGTACATGCAAGGTACTTTTCAAAGATAGATCTCAGATCAGGGTACCATCAGATCAGAATTGCAGAAGCTGATGTGGTGAAGACCACCATGAGAACCAAGTATGGGTCGTTTGATTGGAAGGTTCTGACCTTCGGGTTAACCAATGCCCCAACAACCTTCACGACACTCATGAATGGTATTTTCAGGGATCTCCTAGATGAATGCATTGTCATCTATTTGGATGATATTCTTATCTACTCCAAGACTCTCAAAGAGCATGTAAGGCATTTAAGAGAGGTGTTTGACAGGCTGAGAGCCAACAGGCTGTTTCTGAAAGAGAGCAAGTGTGACTTTGCCAAGGAGACCATCCATTTTCTGGGATTCAAGGTGACCCAAGGTAAACTTATGATGGATGAGAGCAAGGTGAAGGCAATAGTAGATTGGCCTACTCCGAAGGGCGTGCATGATGTGCGGGCCTTCAATGGATTGGCCTCATTCTACCGGTCTTTCATTGACATGTACAGTGAGATTACAGCCCCTCTCACTAATCTCACCCGTAAGGATACACCGTGGAAGTGGGGTCCCAAGCATGAAGGTGCTTTTCAGAAACTGAAGGAAGCCATGAGCAGCCAGCCCGTCCTAGCTCTTCCAAACTTTGAGAGGCCCTTGAGGTACAGACAGATGCATCTGATTTTGCTATAGGAGGAGTACTCCTTCAAGATGGGCACCCCATAGCTTTCGAGAGTTGGAAGCTGATTGACAGAGAAACCCATTACCCCACTCATGATAAGGAGATGATAGCAGTAATTCATTGTTTGAGAGCTTGGAAGCACTATCTACTGGGCAGTAAGTTTACTGTTTTCACAGATAATGTCACAACATCCTACTTTGTGACCCAGCCCAAGCTATCCCCCAAACAAGCTAGGTGGCAGGATTTTCTGGCGAATTTCGACTTTGACATCAAGTACAAGCCCAGTAAGGAGAATGTAGTAGCGGATGCCCTCTCCCGAGTTCCCTATCTAGTTGCAGTTCAGATTCTGCAGGGATCTACAGTTTTGGAGGAGATCAAAGCAGGGTATGGAGAGGATGAGTTTGCCAAAAAGCTACTCGGGACTGATGCAAAGAGGCCACACATAGAGGTACGTGATGGGATCATTTATTTCAAGCAGCGGTGAGTGTATATTCCATGCATAGGAGGCTTGAGAAAGAGGATGATCCAGGAGCATCATGAGCCACAGTGGGCAGGCCATCCGGGACAGCAAAAGACTCTTGAGTTACTCTCAAGAAATTTCTGGTAGCCCTTGATGGAAAGAGATACGGATGCCTATGTAAGGACATGCCACATTTGTGGACAGGACAAAGCTGAAAGGATGAAGCCAGCAGGGCTACTTCAACCACTCGACATCCCGACAAAGCCATGGGAGAGTGCCTCCATGGACTTCATCACATGTCTACCGAACAGCGGAGGACATACGGGCATCTTTGTGGTGGTATGTAGACTCACCAAGCTGGCCCATTTCATCCCATACATGGGTTCACTGGATGCCCTAGCAATAGCAAAGCTCTTCTTCAAGTTCGTGGTGAAACACCATGGTCTACCAAGGGAAATAGTGTCTGACAGAGACGGGTGGTTTACTGGCAATTTCTAGCGTACACTGTTTGCCATGTGTAGAACCAAGCTTGCATTTAGCAGCTCGTACCATCCTTAGTCTGACGGACAAACTGAGAGGACCAACCAATTTGTGGAGGATTTTATCAGACATTATGTTCAGGGAGACCAGACTGATTGGTACATGCATCTGGATGCAGCAGAATTCTACTACAATAGCTGGCAGCATTCCTCTACGGGATTTTCCCCCTTAGAGTTAGCTTATGGGTATCAGCCATTAGCTCCAGGGGAAGCAGCTGTACTACCTACTGCAGGAGGAGCCTTCCACGAGGAGTGGATAACCAGGCTTAAAATTGCCCGGGAGCAGCTGGGTAAAGCTCAAGACAGGATGAAAAAGTTTGCAGACCGGAAGAGGAGGCATGTAGAGTACGAGGTTGGCGAGAAGGTCTACCTCAAACTGAACCCTGAGCAGTTCAGCATGCCAAAGGAGATCACGGATCATCTTGCACGCAGGTACGACGGACCATACGAGATCCTTGAGAGGGTAGGCAAGCTGGCTTACCGTCTACGACTTCCTCCCCATCTACACATTCATCCCACCTTTCACGTCTCTATGTTGAAAGGTGCTCAAGAAGATGATGATCCAGACCGTGAGCAGAGGAATAGAGGTCCGGCTCTAGTGATGGATCGAGGAGAGGGTGAAGACCTTGAAAGCATCATGGCACACCGTGATAGACCGAATCAGTTCGGGCCTAACAGGTTGTACCATTGTCACTGGAAGGGGCAGCCTTCAAGTGAAGACTCATGGAGGACGGAACCTTCTCTATGGCGGTTCGTGGACATCGTGCGCGGCTACAATGAATCACACCCCTTTCCAAAGAAGCGAGAGAGCAAGAGAAAGAGGGGGGGAATGTAACGGGTGGCCCGTTGACAAGGGACTAAACCTCAGTCCGCCCCTCTTTTATCCATGGACTCGACATCCTTACCTCTTGTGGGTCAAGGGGATGACCACCCTTGACAACCTTGAACCTAACCTAGGGGAGCAGCCCATGGTGAGGTGAACTCCCAACCTTAGCCTTGAGGGGGCTCAATTCAAACGGGAGGATTTTGAATTGATTGGCCCCTAAGGTAACTATTGGGAAGAAGGTATCATGGAGGAAATGAAGCTTTGAAGAAGGCGGCTGGACGTTGGGGCCAAGGAGGAAGACTCCCTCCAAAATACAAAACCACTCACACACGCAGGATTGAAAAAAGAATGTTCAGACCAGAGAATGGTGGAGATCAGGAGCTGGAAGATCATGTAGAGCTGAGAGCTCTTTGTAATCCTGAGACAGTGTGAGCTTTTACCTCATCTTTTTGAGAAGCAATGTAATCTACCCTGTGGCATTTTGACCACAGGGCCTCCTTTTTGAATGCCAAGCACTTTCTCCCTGGGCATCTCTTTTGGTGTTCATTAAAATGAAGGTTGTTGAAGTAGCTAGCTCGTTTTCCCTCCCCCTCAACGAGTTGTTGGTCTGTAGGTAAAGCCAGGAGCTATTCTTCGAGCCAGGGTTCACCCTTGGCTTCTAGAAGGAGCCCACGAAAGGGCAACCCGAACAGAGGTCAGTGGAGGACACGAGGAGCGTCGCCATGTTCGCTCAGAAGAAGGTTTCATCGATGCAGAGAGCAGAGGGGAGGCTACGCTGCACCATTCGACTTGAGGACTGGTGAGGGTCAAGAGACCTCACCAAATATCTCCTACCCAAAGCCGTAGGGTCAACAGAGCTCGGACCCGAGCGCAGTGGTCGACTGAGATCTCACTGTCACTCGACGGAAGGTGACGGAACTGCAGTTCCGTCACGTCGAAGAGCCAAAGGCCTCGCATAGCCTTGCCACGGATCCATCCCTGGAGACCTTTGACTCAAGCAAGCGTTCCCTCGACGGGATCATAGAGACGAAGTGAGGATATTGGCAAGGCCACCGATCGCGCGCGCCGGCTCGATGAACTTTTGAAGCCTGCACGGAAGTCGGTCGACGGAACTCAACGGGAAGCAACGGAAACAGCGAGAGGAGATCTCCCGACTAACTGCCAGTCTAGTTGCCGACCACCTCGCATCTGGAGAAGCTTCAGATCTAGGGGAAGAAGTGCGATGAGCTCGACCACCCGATCGACGTGTGCATGGAGTTGACGAACGTGCCATAGCTTGGGAGCTCGTAGATTCTATATAAGGATATGGTACTCCTTATAAGTCAAGCAAGGCCATGGTCCCGGTGGCTAGCCGGGCCGTGATGTATTCCGTGCACTAGACCGCAAGTTCCGAGTTCGATCTCTGGCGTTGGGAGGCAGTCGCGAGCCGACGAGGGGGCCAACCCCCTTTTGCTATTCGACCAGGTACACAATATATTCCACGGGGCCTATATGGTTATACTAATAATTACCCTGCCCCCGTGGTTAGCTCGGCAATAGACTCCTCGTCCGAGATCCCTGAGATCCTGAATTCGATTCCTGGTGCTGGTGGATGCGCGGTCCCTTTTGGCCATGTCTACGCGCAGGAATTTAGAACATAGGTAAGGTGGCGCCGTTCGTTACACCAACCGATTGGTTGGCCCCGTGGTTAGTGTGGAGTTCCTCGGCTCGTTGGTCACGGGTTCGAATCCGCCGATCGACTGTGGAGAGAGAAAAGCTTTTGGGGCACGTGGAGAAGCGGGGACAAGATATAACTAAGTGGGAGACTAGTATAAGTAATACCAACGACTTGCCCCCTTGGTTAGCCCAACTTAGAGCTCTGCATATACTCACCTCCAGGTCCTGCGTTCGAATCCCAGCGGTTGGCGCCCATCCTTTTGGCGGTTCGGCCAACTTTGGCGGTAGGGCCAACTCCTTTTAGTAGTTTTGCTAACTTAGCCCCAGCTAAGTTTAGCTAGTTGTAACTAGCCAATAAAGGGGTTTTGGAGAATAGATTTCACAGGTGCTTTCCCCCTCTGGTATTGAGTTTCTAGAGCAAGTCTGGGACACTCGTGGCGCTTCACGGAGATTCAGCAAGAGGTTTGGGGAAAGAGAGGATTTCAAGACTGTAGCTTCTAGAAAGAGATCTATGCTCTTCTTTTGAGCATCCGGAGGACTCAAGCAAGTTTGTGAAGGTGAAGGACATTCAGTCCAGCAGAGGTTCCAGCCAGTAAGTCAGTGCCAGCTCCGAGAGATCAAGCGGATCCTTTAGTGATCCCGGTAGGGGACCAAACCGGGGAGCAAAGGAAAAGAGAAAAAAGTGAAAAAGTTAAAGGGGAACTTTGCCCTCGTGACACTCCCTCCCTCCCCTCTCTCTCTCCCTCCCTCTTTCCTCCCTCCTGTCCTAGTGGCTGTGGCCGCCAGGACCCCCCCACCCCTCCCTCCCCTCTCTCTCTCTCCCTCCCTCGCGCCTCTGCTAGGAACCCCCCCCTCTCTGTCCCTCCCCTCCCGTCTCTCCCTGCTCTCTCCCTCCCCTCCCTCCGCTCCCCTCCCTCTCACCCTGGCGGCCGCGCCCACCAAGACCCCCCCACCCCTCCCTCCCCTCCCTCCCCTCTCTCTCTCCCTCCCTCCCGCCTCCCTCCCCTCCCTCCTATCCTGGTGGCCGTGGCTGCCAAGACCCCCCCTCCCTCCCCTCCCTCCCGTCCTGGCGGCTGCGGCCGCCAGGACCCCCCCACCCCTCCCTCGCCTCCCTCCCCTCTCTCTCTCCCTCCCTCCCACCTCCCTCCCCTCCCTCCCATCTCTCTCTCCCTCCCTCCTGCCTCCCTCCCGTCCTGGTGGCCGCGGCCGCCAGGCCCCCCCGTCCCACCCCTCCCTCCCTCCCCTCTCTCTCTCCCTCCCTCCCACCTCCCTCCCCTCCCTCCCGTCCTAGTGGCCGCGGCCGCCAGGACCACCCCTCTCCCTCCCTCTCGACCTAGCTGCCCCTCCTCTCGATGTCGCCCCCCCTCGCCACCCTCGCCTCTCTCCAGTCCTGGTGGCCGTGATCACCAGGACCCCCCCTCTCGATGCCACCCCCCTTCACTGCCCCTACCCCCTCTCCTCTCGATGCCGCCCCCTCCCTCCCCCCCCTCCCTCCAATCTTGGCGGCCACGGCTGCCAGGACACCCCCCCTCTCCCTCCCTCCTGTCCCTCCCCATCGCCCCCCCTCTCGACCCTGCCCCCCCTCGCCGCCCCCACCTCTCGACCCCACCCCCTCCTCTCGACATGGCCCCCTCCCTCCCCCTCCCTCTCGTCCCTCCCCGCCTCCCCCCCTCTCGCCGCCGCCCCTCCCTCCTCTCGACCCAGCCGCCCCCCCTCTCGATGCCACCCCCCTCTCGACGCCGCCCCCCCTCCCTCCAGTCCCCCGCTCCTCCCTCCCTCTTCCTCCCTCCTCCTACCTCCCTCCCTCTCTCCCCCTACCTCCGCTCCTCCCTCCCTCTCTCCCTCTTCCTCCCTCCCCTCTTCCGTCGCTCCTCCCTCCCTCCTTGGCTCCTCCCTCTCATCCCCCTCCACTTCCCTCTTCCTCCTGGAGGCCACGGCCTCCAAGGCTTCTCTCCTTCTCTCTAAACTTTCTCTCTCTCTCTAGTTCCTCTCTCTCTTTCTTTCTTTCTCTCTCTTCAAATTTAAAAAAAAATCTAGATAAAGAATTAATCAAAAAAATTTACAAGTGCCTGGAAAAAGTTTGTAAGTTTGCTCTTTCTTGCTTTCTTTCTCTTCCTTCCTTGCTTTCTTGCTCGTCCTTGCTTTCTTGCTTTCTTGCTTCAATGAATGAAATGAGGGGAGAATGAATGAAGAAGGAAGACTATATATAAGAAAAATTAGGTTTTCCTCCTCCTCTCCTATTGGCTTTCCATTCCTCCCCTCTCTCCTATTGGCTTTTCATTTCTCCCCTCTCCCATTGGCTCCCATTACTCCCCCTCTCCCATTGGACCCCCATCCGTCATCCCAATCTTCCATTGGCCCTCCCCCAATCCATTTCTTCTTCCTCCCCCATTGCCACCACTCCCATCCCACATTTCCACCACATCCCATACTCCTCACATTTCCCAAAATCCCATATTTCCCCATCTCACCCTCCTCTTTTTCATCCCCTATTAACTCCCCTCACTCATTTCACTCCCTTATTATCCTACTCCCCTATTACCTCCCCCTCTCCCATTCTGTTCTTCCCTCCCCACTCTCACTTCCATTTCCCATTACTCACTTGCCATTTGAAAACTATTAATATATTATTATACTATTTTTTATACTTATTATCATACACCCCTATTACTTCCCCTCTCCCATTCCACTCCTCCCTCCTCACTCCCACTTCCACTTCCCATTACTCACTTGCTATACACATTTGCAAACTATTAATATATTATTATATGATTTTTTATACTATTTGCAAACTCACATGTGGGCAAAATCACAGGTGTCAAAGCGATCCTATTGTGGTCATACAACAACTGTGCTTTTATTCAAGGGCATATTTACAAGGGCGCATTTACAAGGGCGTATTTATCCTCATCAACAAGCTTATTTCAGCTTTTATTTTGACACAATACTCAAGGTATGAAGTGCATAATTTGTGCACTAGGTGTTTACTTTGTTGTATTAAAATTTTTTGCCACACACACACACATATACACATACCAAGAATTTTCTAATATTATCGCATCTGCATTTCTCCGATGGGCACAAAACTTCGTACACGCCTCAACCTAGCTCATATTGACTTGCATACAAAGTGGTGCACCCATCCCATAAGTACTTGTTCGGATAAAACACCTACAAATGTATTTTATGACGATTGTGCATAACACTAGGAACAAAATGGTGTATAATGTGCGATCGACTATGTAAAGCATATCCAATGGACACAAGACTTTGCATGTTCCTCAACCTAGGAAGTATTGAATTGTGTGCAAAGTGGCATCCCCATTCGATAAGTACTTGTTTGAAAAATACACCTAGGATCATGTTTTTTGACGGTTGTACATGACACCAAGGCAAAAACGGTATTTAATACTCAATCTACCATGTAAAGCATATCCGATGGGCACAATACTTTGCACGTGCCTCAAAAGTGGTGGTATGGTGTTCCATGCAAAGTGGAACGCCCATTCAATAAGTACTTGGTATGATAATACACCCTAAGAGCGTGTTCTTTGACGGATGTGCATAACACTAGGGGAAAAACGGTGTATAATGTGTGATCCCCCATGCAAACCATAACTGACAGACACAATACTGTGCACGCACATCAACCTAGTTGAAATTGACTTTCTTGCAAAGTGGCTCCCCCATCTGACAAGTACTTTTTAGAATATCACACCTAGGACCATGTTTTTTATTGGTTGTTGTCCATGACACTAAGGCAAAAACGTTGTTTTATGCTTAATCGACAATGCAACGCATATCCGATCATCACAATACTTTGCACACATCTCAACCTAGGTATTATTGACTTACATGCAAAGTGGCGTGCCCATCCCATAAGTACTTAGTCGAATGACACATCTAGGACCGCGTTTTTTAACGGTTGTGCATGACACTAAGGCCAAAACAATGTTTAATGCTTGTTCGACAATGCAAAGCATATCCGATCGGCACAATACTTTGCATGAGTCTCAAAAATTGTGGTATTGTATTGCATGCAAAGTGGTACACCCATCTGATAAGCAGTTGGTCGGATAACACACCTAAAAGCGTGTTTTTTTATGGTTGTGCATGACATTGAGGCACAAACAGAGTTTAATATGTGATATACCATGCAAAGTACATCCGATGGGCACAATACTTTGCACCCACCTCAACCTAGGTGTTATTGAGTTGCATGAAAAGTGGCATATCGGTTAGATAAGTACTTGATCCGATAACACACCTAGGATCGTGTTTTTTTCCAAATGTGCTTGACACTAAGGCAAAAACGGTGTTCTATGCTTGATCGACAATGCAAAACATATCTGATGGGCACAATAATTTGCACACACCTTCAACTAGGTGGAATTGACTTACATGCAAAGTGGCATGCCCATCCCATAAGTGCTTGATCGGATAACATACCTAGCAGCGTGTTTTTTTCGGATGTGCATGACACGAGCAAAAATAGTCTTTAATGCTCGATCGACCATGGAAAGGATATTCAATGGGCACAACACTTTTCCTATGCCGCAACCTAGGTGGTATTGAAATGTTCTCAAAGAGGCACACCCATCCGATAAGTACTTGGTTAGATAACACACCTAAGGGCGTGTTTTTTTGTGGACGTGCATATCACTAGGGGAAAAACGCTGTATAATGCGTGATCGACAATGCAAAGCATATCCGATGGTGACAATACTTTGCATGCACCTCAACGTAGTTGAAACAGACTTGCATGCAAAGTGGATCCTCCGATAAGTACTTGCTTGAATAACAAATCTAGGGCCGTGTTTTTATACCTTCAACTAGGTGGAATTGACTTACAATCGCATAAGTACTTGATCGGATAACACACCTAGCAGCGTGTTTTTTTACAGTTGTGCATGACACTAAGGCAAAAATGGTATTTAATGCTCGATCGACCATGCAAAGCATATCCGATGGGCACAACACTTTTCCTATGCCACAACCTAGGTGGTATTGAAATGTTCTCAAAGAGGCACACCCATCTGATAAGTACTTGGTTAGATAACACACCTAAGGGCATGTTTTTTTACGGATGTGCATATCACTAGGGAAAAAATAGTGTATAATGCATGATCGACCATGCAAAGCATATCCGATGGTGACAATACTTTGCACGCACCTCAACATAGTTGAAACAGACTTGCGTGCAAAGTGGATCCCCCATCCGATAAGTACTTGTTTGAATAACACACCTAGGGTCGTGTTTTTATATGGTTGTGCATGACGCTAAGGCAAAAACGGTGTTTTATGCTTGATCCACAATGCAAAGCATATCTGATGGGCACAATACTTTGCACACACCTTCAACTAGGTGGAATTGACTTACATGCAAAGTGGCATTCCCATCGCATAAGTACCTAATCGGATAACACACCTAGCAGCATGTTTTTTACGGATGTGCATGACACTAAGGCAAAAATGGTATTGAATGCTCGATCAACCATGCAAAGCATATCCGATGCACACAATACTTTTCCTACACCTTAACCTAGGTGGTATTGAAATGTTCTCAAAGAGGCACACCCATCCGATAAGTACTTGGTCAGATAACATACCTAACGGCGTGTTTTTTTGCGGATGTGCATATCACTACGAGAAAAACGTAGTATAATGCATAATCGACCATGTAGAGCATATCCGATGGTGAAAATACTTTGCATGCATCTCAACCTACTGAAACAGACTTGCGTGCAAAGTGGGGCCCCCATCCGATAAGTACTTGTTTGATTAACACACCTAGGACCATGTTTTTTCATGGTTGTGCATGACACTAAGCCAAAAATGGTGTTTTATGCTTGATCGACAATGCAAAGCATATCAGATGGGCACAATACTTTGCACACACCTTCAAATAGGTGTAATTGACATACATGAAAAGTGTCGCACCCATACCATAAGTGCTTGATCAGATAACATTCCTAGCAGCGTGTTTCTTTACGGATGTGCATGACACTAGAGCAAAAATAGTATTTAATGCTCGATCGACCATGCCAAGGATATCCGATGGGCACGACACTTTTCCTACACCTCAACCTAGATGGTATTGAAATGTTATCAAAGAGGCACACCCATCCAATAAGTACTTGGTCAGATAACACACCTAAGGGCATGTTTTTTTGCGGATGTGCATATCACTAGGGGAAAAACAATGTATAATGCGTGATCGGCCATGCAAAGCATATCCGATGGTCACAATACTTTGCACACACCTCAACCTAGTTGAAATATACTTGTGTGTAAATTGGAGCCCCCATCTGATAAGTACTTGTTTGAATAACACACCTAGGACAGTGTTTTTTTATGGTTGTGCATTACACTAAGGCAAAAACAGTGTTTTATGCTTGATCCACAATGCAAAGCATATCTGATGGGCACAATACTTTGCACACACCCTCAAATAGGTGAAATTGACTTACATGAAAAGTGGCATTCCCATCGTATAAGTACTTGATCAGATAACACACCTAGCAAAGTGTTTTTTTAACGGATGTGCATGACACTAAGGCAAAAATGGTATTTAATGCTCGATCGACCATGCAAAGCATATCAAATGGGCACAATACTTTTCCTACACCTTAACCTAGGTGGTATTGAAATGTTCTCAAAGAGGCACACCCATCTGATAAGTACTTGGTCAGATAACATACCTAAGGGCGTGTTTCTTTGCCGATGTGCATATCACTACCGGAAAAACGTTGTATAATGTGTAATCGACCATGTAGAGCATATCCAATGGTGACAATACTTTGCATGCATCTCAACCTAGTTGAAATGGACTTGCATTCAAATGGGAGCCCCCATCCGATAAGTACTTGTTTGATTAACACACCTAGGACCGTGTTTTTTCATGGTTGTGCATGACACTAAGGCAAAAACGGTGTTTTATGCTTGATCGACAATGCAAAGCATATCTGATGGGAACAATACTTTGCACACACCTTCAACTAGGTGGAATTGACTTACGTGCAAAGTGGCACGCCTAGCCCATAAGTGCTTGATCGGATAACATACCTAGCAACGTGTTTTTTTACGGCGGATGTGCATGACACTAGAGCAAAAATAGTATTTAATGCTCGATCGGACATGCAAAGGATATACGATGGACCACAAAACTTTTCTGATGCCTCAACCTAGGTGGTACTGAAATGTTCTTAAAGAGGCACACCCTTCCAATATGTACTTGGTCAGATAAAACATCTAAGGGCATGGTTTTTTGCGGATGTGCATATCACTAGGGAAAAAACAGTGTATAATGCGTGATCGACCATGCAAAGCATATCCGATGGTGACAATACTTTGTGCACACCTCAATGTAGTTGAAATGGACTTGCGTGCAAAGTGGCGCCCCTATCCGATAAGTACTTGTTTGAATAGCACACCTAGGGCCGTGTTTTTATATGGTTGTGCATAACACTAAGGCAAAAACAGAGTTTTATGCTTGATCCACAATGCAAAGCATATCCGATGGGCACAATACTTTGTACACACCTTCAACTAGGTGTAATGGACTTACATGAAAAGTGGCATTCCCATCGCATAAGTACTTGATCGGATAACACACCTAGAAGCATGTTTTTTTACAGATGTGCATGACACTAAGGCAAAAATGGTATTTAATGCTCAATCGACCATGCAAAGGATATCCGATGGGCACAATAATTTTCCTATGCCTTAACCTAGGTGGTATTGAAATGTTCTCAAAGAGGCACACCCATCCGATAAGTACTTGGTCAGATAACATACCTAAGGGCGTGTTTTTTTGCGGATGTGCATATCACTACGGGAAAAACGTTGTATAATGCGTAATCGACCATGCAGAGCATATCCGATGGTGACAATACTTTGCACTCATCTCAACCTAGGTTAAATGGACTTGTGTGCAAAGTGGAGCTCCCATCCAATAAGTACTTGTTTGATTAACACACCTAGGACTGTGTTTTTTTATGGTTATGCATGACACTAAGGCAAAAACGGTGTTTTATGCTTGATCGACAATGCACAGCATATCCCATGGGCACAATACTTTGCACACATTTTCAACTAGGTGGAATTGACTTACATGCAAAGTGGCACGCCCATCCCATAAGTGCTTGTTGACTCTTTCCTACCGCTTTCGTAGGAAGAGCTGGGTATTCTATGTTGCAGGGTTTCGAGGCTTTTTGTCACCTACAGATATATTGGAATTGTCGTTGTAGTATATATGTAGCTTAGGACCTCGAGTCGTGTTCCGGTGAGAGACGTAGGCTTAAGTGTGGTGAGTAAACATAATGCAAGCATGTGTAAAAGGCACGTAAACCATTGTTGTTGGGGTAATGAAGGCTTTCGCCTTCATTGGGGGTTGTAGGGTTTAGGAGGAGTTTAAGGGTTCAGAAGGAGGTTCCAGGGTTTAGAAAGAGTTCAGGGTTAGAAAGAGTTCCAGGGTTCAGAAGGAGGTTCCAAGGTTTAGAAGGAGTTCAGGGTTAGGAGGAGGATCCAAGGTTCAGAGTAAAGGAAGGAGGAGGAGGGAAGAGGAGGAGGGAGAGGGAGGAGAGAGGAGGAGGAGGAGGAGGGAGGAGGAGGAGGAGGAGGAGGAGGGAGGAGGAGGGAGGAGGAGGAGGGAGAAGGGAGGAGGAGAGGGAGAGGATGGGTTGCAGGGTTGGAGGAGAGGGGAGAAGGGTTGCAAGGTTAGGACATGCTTTTGGACGTGCAGTGCAAGGAAGCATGGACACTTGAGACAAATGCTTGGAATACCAATGTAGACTCAACACAATGCCCCAAGAGTGTGGGCTTCATTCCATTATGGGGTATTTATACAAGTTGGAGAGCTTCTCTCTCTGCATGTAACACAAAGTCGTATCACAAAGTTGTAACACAAAGTTGTATCACAAAGTTGTAACACAAAGTTGTGTCACAAAGTTGTAACACAAAGTTGTATCACAAAGTTCAACAACTGTTGTTAGGGGATTGAAGTCTTTATGTTGTGGTTTAATAGTTCGTTGGCATACATCACAGCCTTTTACATATTCATAGGCATCTGCCCACAGTGTTGGCCACCAGTAGCCTGCGAGGAGAACTTTTCTTGCTGTGGCTTCCCCTTGGAAGTGTCCACCTGCAATGCCTTCATGGACTTCACTCAGGATTGGCAGGATCTCATGAGGCATTACACATCTTCTTAATATCTGGTCCTTGCCCATCTTGTATAGTTGTCCTGCAATGAGTTGATATGGTGCAGCCTTTAGAATCAATTTTCTGGCATCTACTGCTTTCATGTCAGGGGGTGGTCTTCCTGCCATCAAGTACCCAATGATATCTCCACACCATTCTGGAACAGCATCTATTTGAAATAGTGTGGCATCTGGTAAGTCATCTTCTATGCCAGTGGCTTCTTCTCCTGTCTTGACTCGAGACATGTGATCGGCAATGTAGTGTTGGGCACCTTTGCGGACCACAATTTTGAAGTTGAATTCTTGCAGCAAGAGGAGCCATCTGGTTATTCTTCCGGTGGTACACGGACGGTTCACAAGATATAGCAATGCTTGATGGTCGGTGTAGAAGACAAAATCATTTGCGAGAAGATAGTGCCGAAATTTCTTTACACTGTACACCATTGCTAGGGCTTCTCTTTCTGTGGTTGTATAGTTTATCTCTGCATCATTGAGTTGTCGACTGGCGAAGTAGACGGGGTAGTCTTTCTTATGTTCACCCGGTTGACAAAGCACACTCCCAATTGCATACTTGGATCCATCAGTATGAACATGAAAATCAATATCCCAATTGGGAGATAGAAGGATGGGTGCTGTGATTAGGCGCCACTTTAAAAGCTCAAAGGCTTGGTCGCACTCTTCGGTCCATAAGAACTCCACTAATAATTTGTATAGTGGTCTAGCTATCATGGCATACCGCAATATAAATCTTCTATAATAGCCGGCATGTCCCATAAAGACCTGTACACCTTTGGAATTTGTAGGAGGAGGCAATTCCATGATGATCTTGATTTTGTCCATGTCAGTTGCAATCCCATGTTGAGAGACGATGTGTCCCAAAACAACTCCGTGGGTGACCATGAACTGGCACTTTGTTGGATTTAGGGAGATGCCATACTCCCTGCATTTGATTAGTACTTCTTCCAGACATTTGAAGTGGTCCTATTTGGTTGAATGGATGCACAAATCATCCAAGAAGACCTGTAAAAACTTATTCAAAAATGACTTGAAAGCTGTGAACATGACTCGCTGGAATGTGGCTGGGGCATTACAAAGGCCGAATGGCATGACTCTATATGCAAAAATACCCCATTCTATAGCAAATGCTGTTTTTGATTGGTCTTGAGGAGCAATTTGTACCTGGTTATAGCCACTGAAGCCATCCAAGAAGCTATATATTTCGGATCCTGCCACCTTTTCCAACACTGTTTCTGTTAAGGGTAGGGGGTAGTGATCCCTAATTGTGGCGGCATTCACATTTTTCAAGTTTACGCATATTCTGAGCTTCTTGTTGCGTTTAGGCACAATGACAATGGGTGAAACCCAATCAGTGTGCTCTATCTCGTAGATGAATCCGGCATCTAGGAGTTTTTCCAGCTCATCATAAACCATGGTGCCATATTTAGGATTTGTGCGATAAGGTCCACATACCTTAGGGCGAGCACCTTCCCTTATAGGGATCGTGTGAACTGCCACTTCTGGTGAAATTCCTTTCATCTCTTTGTATGACCATGCTAGGCAGTCACGGTATTCCATTAGGAGGTCTTTGAGTTTGATTTCATCTTCTTGACGGAGCTGTTTCCCAATGAAAACTAACTTTTCTTCCTCCCCTTCAAGGGCGAGGTTTATTGTGCGTGTTTTTGCCGATCCCTCATAGATTGGAGTTTCTCCAATGCTATCGTTTCTTGAATTTCAGATTCTCTGATTGGTCTTGGCATTGCTATTGGTGCACTACCACTTGTATAATTCTTAAAGTATTCCGGCACTTCTCGAAGATCGGCCTCTGATGGGGTTGAACTAGCCTGAGATGTGTCATGAGTACTGAGTGGCATAGTTGCATTTAGTAATTTGTTAGGCTCTTCTTTCCTTTCTTTTTCTGAAGTCTCTTGAACGAGCTTCATCCGCACATGTGGCTTATATTTCCGAAACTTCTTACGTTGGGAACTGTGGGGTAACTTTTCCACTGGTAAGGTGTTTCCAAGTAAGGGTTCATGTGCTGCACATACTCCTTCCAGTCCTTCAGGGACCATTCAAGAGGTGGTGGTTTGACTTTGAGGGGACTGCCTTTGCAAGATACAATTCCACAATCCGTGTTTGGACTCGTTCGAATTCATTGAAGTGCTCGGCCTTGGCTCTTCTGCGATTTCCTCCTGCAGCTTTCTTGCGGGATCGTCTGCTGTTATGCAACTGTGGAGGTTCAACTTTTGGGAGCTCAACCGCCATTAGGGCATGCAGAATGGCTAGGTCATTATCAAAGATTTGATCTTCAATTTCAACATTCGCAGCCTCTGTTTCAAGGTCCCAAGGAAAATCTGAGTCATCATTGGTATGGGTACCTTCTTCAGGTTCATTATCCCATTTCGAGGTCAGCCATAAAGAAAGGCATCTCTAGATCGATTGGTTCTTCATGTGTCGATGGAGGATCGACCTGTAGTGTGTTAACATCTATCTGTGAGAAGATGGGGTCTAATGAATGGCAGTTGTCGATGGTTGCCAATGTTTGTATCCAGTTATTGACATTGCTTTGTGAGTCACCTGCTATGGCATGCTGTTGCAAGGGATCTGATTTGCTCGAGATTGTCGTGGAAGATGTGTCATCCAATGCTCTAGGAACAATTGGTTTAATAACTCCTGTCCCCACATTCACCCTGACTGCAGTGTCTCGATTCTGGATTGTCAATCTATCCGTTCCCCAGTCATGGAGGACTGATGCTTCCCGTAACCAAGGACGTCCCAGTAAGATTTGATAGGATTTTTTGGGAGATCCAAGATTGTGAATTGAAGGGAAAAGCGGACTCCTGCGATCTTTGTGGACACGCCATTTACTATTCCCAAGGGTTTAGCCCGTGAATCATCGGCAAGGCGTATGTTGAAATTAGCCTTGAAATTAGCTTTTGCATTGGTGGGAGACCCCATTCTTCGTAAAGCTCCTTTGATAGGACATTGACACCTGCTCCACCATCCACTATGGCTTGGATTTCATTATATGCCTTGTGGATCAAAGGCACAGTGATGTTGCGTATGTCATCTTTCTCACCCATCCGCACAGGGATATCATCAATGTCGTTCATAGGTGGAGGGGGAGTTGCGAGTTCAATCCATCCTTTGAAACTCTCCCAGAGATTGGGACAATTTCGTAAGAGGATTCCGATGGGAATGGACACAGGGCAACTCAAGATGCTAGAGAGTGCAGCTCCTTCAAGTTGACGTGGCGGTACATTCTGTTGTGGAGTTTGTTGTTGGAACAAGGGCTCGAGTATAGTATCAATACTTTGTGGGGCCAAGTCATGGAGTGGGTCTTGAGCTTGTTTCTGAGCCTCAAATTGAGCTTGTTCATTTTGGACCCATTGCTGAAGTGCCTGAAAACGAGCCTTCTCCACCTCTGCATTCGGGAATGGAGCTTCTTTTATTCGAGGCTCGGGAGTTGATGTGGATGAACTCGGCTGCTCATTGCTTGGCGGAGGTGGAGGCACTTGTGCTTTCTTTCTCAGAAGTCGCTTCGGTTGGATTGGAATGATAGGTTCCTTCGTGGCCGCTTTCTGTTGGCGTGTAATTACATTGATAGGTTGTGACCTTAGACTTGCCGGACCCAGACTTTGATGGTCCACCCCAATGATGCCGATGGGGACGTCAGGCTTAACCTCTGTTTGTTCTGGGACCTTATTTTTCATGGGACAATCCATACAGGCATGTCCTATGCCACAATCTCTGCAGAGTGGTTGGAAAGTGGCTGGGCTACCGCGATGAGGGCACTCTGCGATTCTATGATTTTCTCCACAACCGTAACACTTGATTGGTGCGCAAAATGTGTTGGGTCGCACTTGATTTGCATAGACTGGTATTAGACCTTCTGCACCTTCTACATAGTACACTGGGTACTCTGCTTCATACTCAAATAGTGAGTCTACTTCTTCGGCTTGTAATTGATGTATGGGGACTGCCTGAGGAGCTGGATTTGGTGCTCTTGGATACTGTCGTGGATTCGGATTCCTGAGTAGTTGTGGGACTTGTGTCCAAACGGGAACAGGATTTAGTCTCGGAGCTGGGGGCGCTTGTGCAAGTGCCGGTTGCCTGTATACTGGCATGGGTGCCGCTTGGTATTGTGGTGGTCGAGGCGGATTATTGCGCATGTTGAAGATGCAACTGGTCTCATCATGGCCGCCGACGACACAGATATGGCACCACAACCGTGGCAGTGGATTTGCTTGTGCAGTGATTCTTGCTCTTAGGACTGGGCATTCATTTGCTGTATGATTGGCCAAGCAGTGTGCGCACCAGACATTTTCTCGCCGTGGATATGTTTGAGTTGGCGGCTGAGACAAGTGAAGTTTTTGATCCATGGCCTGCATCATATCTTCTTTCAGCTTCAAGGTCATGGCCTCGAGGCGATCTTCATTGGATGTTTCGGCAGAGTCCTTTGATTTACCTTTTTTCGAGCGCTTATCTCGTGTATTTGATCTGGCATCATCACTGCTAGTGTCTGAATCTGTCATGCCATCTTCGATGTCAATGGCTGCCGCATGAGCAGCACTGAATGTTTCATAGCTACTTATCTTTTTCATATCCTTGCAGATTTTCTTTCTTAGACCTGCTATGAACCATGCCGTGAGGTACTTTGCATCTGGGCGTGGGTCACATTTGGCGATCAATCTCTTCATCTTTCCCAGGTATGTGCGTACATCTTCCCTCCGGCCTTGTTCGATCTTGCTGAGTTGGAGAGCGGGATCATCTTGTAGCCTCTCCGTTTGAAAGCGACGTTTGAATTCGGTTTGAAGTAGGTCCCATGTAGCACGTTCTTCCACAAGAAGGTCGAGGTACCATTCTGACGCCTCATCAGTTAAGGCCATTGGAAACCAAGCCACCTTAGTTTCATGGGATTGATCACCACCTGCTCGACATGCGGCATCAAAATGTTGGAGGAAGCGAGCAGGGTCTCCCCTACCATTATATTTGGGAAGTTCCAGTTTTCCCAAGGGGCGTCGGCCGTGATTGTTGTGATTTCGTCGATTGAAGAAGTTGTCAGCCTCGGCATCGAGCTCGATGTCCCCCATCATGCTCAGGACGGCGTCCAGCCATGTTGGGGCGTGGAGGAGTTAAAGGAAGTTGTTGAATCTCAGGGGGGAATTCGGGGTAGAGGATTGGCGGGGCCAGTTGTTGCAATGGAGTTAGTTGCAGATGGGCCGAGGCGTTGGAGTCGAAGTCGTTGGCCGGAACGTAACTGCATGCAGATGGTGCGTGATTTGCCAAGGGGATCGCTACCCCAAGGCGGGCGTGGAGGTGGTGGCGTTAGGAGAGTTAGAGTGATGTTAGTTTGTGTAGGGATCGTCGTGTTAATAATGTGCCTAGGATTGTCCTACGTGTGTAGGGAAATGTGCCGGTGCTGACGGATCGTTAATCGGAGGTCGCGGCGTGAAAATACGAGTGAATTAATGCAAAATGGGGCCCACACGGGGGCGCAAACGAACGTGTGCTAGGGATGCCGAAATGGTGTGCAATGGGCTGGAAAAATACCCCGTAACGTGGTGTTTCCGTGTGTGAAATCTGGGTTCAAACGGGGTTCAATTTGGGTCCCAAACGGATGCGTTTCGAGGGGTTAAAGGGAGGGTAAATTTGGCGTTTTGGGGGGTCCTAGGGGTGGTGTGAATGGACTTTAAGTCCAACCGAGGGGTTGAAACCAAGTTGATCTAGTTGGGGTAACTAACCTAGATTTGTCCAGTTTTTGTAACTAACTAATTTGACTAACTACAGTTAGTTTCTGACTAAAGGGTAGTTGGGCTAACCTAACTGTTAATAACTAACCGACGTTAAACTAACCTAACCTAATTACACTAACTAATGTAAGTTAACTAACTAACCTAGTTATCCTAACCTAACTAACCTAACCTAGCTGTAGTTAAGACTAACCCTAACTAAGATTAAATGGTAACCTAGGGTTAGTTTTAGGGTTTTTTTTTTTTTTTCCTTTTTGCTGGTGCCTGTGGGGGGGGGCGTTCCGACGGCGGCGCGGGGGGGGAGTTTTCGCAGGGGGGAGGTTCGCGCGGGGGGGTTGCGCGCAGGGGGGAGGGGTGTGCGCGGGGGGTGAAGGGCGGGGGAAAACGGGGGTGAGGGGCGAGGGGGGACGGGGGGTGAGGGGCAGGGGGTGATGGTAGAGGGTGAGGGGAGAGAGGGGGCGGGGTTGGGCAGCGAGGGGGAGAGGGGCGGGGTGCGTAGCGAGGGGGAGAGGGGCGGGGTTGGGCGGCGGGGGGCGGGGTGCGCAGGGGGGCAGGGTGTGCAACGAGGGGGAGAGGGGCGGGGTTGGGCGGCGGGAGCGGCGGGGTTTGGCGGCGGGGGCGCCGCCGCAGGGCGGCGGGTGACGTGGGCGGGGGCGGCGCGGGGTCACCGCCGGCAGGGCGGCGGGTGGGGAGCGGGGGCGCCGCCGCGGGCGAGGGCGGCGCGCGGGGAGGGCGGGGGCGACGCTATGCGCCGCTGGGTTGCGGGCGGGGGGCGGCACGGTGCGCCGCCGCGGGGCGGCGGGCGGGGAGCGAGGGCACCGCCGCAGGCGCGGGCGACGTGCGGGGAGGGCGGGGGCGGCGTTGTGCGCCGCTGGGTTGCAGGCGGGGGCGGCGCAGTGCGCCGCTGCGGGGCGGCAGGCGGGGGCGGCGCTGTGCGCCGCCGCGGGGGGTGGGGGGTCGTAGGGGGGTGAGAGAGGAGAGAGGGGGGATGGGGGGACGAGGGGGGTAAGGGGGAGAGAGGGGGATGGGGGGCGAGGGGGGTAAGGGGGAGAGAGGGGATGGGGGGAACGAGGGGGGTAAGGGGGAGAGAGGGGGGTGGGGGAGGGAATGAGGGGGAGAGAGGAGAGAGTGAGAGAGAGAGGGGGTTGGAGAGAGAATGAAGGGGAGAGAGGGGGATGGGGGAGGGGGAGGGGGGGGAAAAGATGGTGGTGGAGGGGGAGAGGGGGAGGTGATAGTGGAGGGGAGAGGGGGAGGTTGTAGGGAGAGGGGGAGGGGGGAGGTGGGGGGTGGGGGAGGTGGTAGTGGAGGGGGAGGGGGAAGAGGGGGAGGTGAGGGGGAGGTGGTAGTGGAGGGGGAGGGGGGAGAGGGGGAGGGGGAGGGGGGAAGATGGTGGTGGAGATGGAGGGGGAGGGGGAAAGATGGTGGTGGAGATGGAGGGGGAAGGGGAAAATGGTGGTGGAGATGGAGGGGGAGGGGGGAGGGGGAGGTGAGGGGGAAAGATGGTGGTGGAAGGGGAGAGGGCGAGGGGGGGAAAGATGGTGGTGGAGGGGGTGAGGGAATGGTAGTGGGGGAGAGGGGGGATGGTGGAGGGGGGAGGTGGTGGTGGAGGGGGGGGAAAGAGTGGAATGGTAGTGGGGGAGAGGGGGATGGTGGAGGGGGGAGGTGGTGGTGGGAGGGGGGGAAAGAGTGGGAGGGGGGAGGTGGTAGTGAGGGGGGGAAAGAGGGGGAGGGGGGAGGTGGTAGTGGAGGGGAGGGGGAAATGGTAGTGAGGGGGAGGGGGAAGAGGGGGTGGTGAGGGGGGGTTAGGGAGGGGGGTGGTGGAGGGGGGGATGAATAGTGAGGGGGAGGGGGAGATGAGAGGAGAGTGGGGGGAGGAGGTGGAGGGGGAGGGGGAGTGGGGAAGGTGAGGGGGAGGTGGTAGTGGAGGGGGGGGGAAAGAGGGGAGGGGGGAGGTGGTAGTGGAGGGGGAGAGGGGAGGTGGTAGGGGGAGATGGTGGTGGGGGGGAGGGGGAGATGAAGGGGGAGGGGGAGAGGGGGAGGTGGTGGTGGAGAGGGGGAGGTGGTGGTGGAGGGGGGAAGGAGGGCGAGGTGGTGATGATGGGGGAGGGGGAAAAGAGCTACCAAAAAAACTGAAAGACGGAAAATTGAAAAGCAAGGCGAAGTGGTTACCTGACGCTCTCCAAGTCTTTCTCGATGGAACGGGATTGTCGCGGAACAATGGACGGTGGGTGGAAGGCTAGGTCATCGCTGCGAGAAGGGCTCGATGTCACTTACATATGGCGAGGATAGGAGTAAGGGGGCGGTCGATGGAGAGGGAGGAGTGTCTTGCGTGGGGCTCGGAAGGAGGAAGAGAATGGAGGCAAAAAGTGTGAGATGAAGAATGAGGGGGGGTGGAGTAGGTTTTTATAGGTTTGGATTTTAGGTTTAGGGTTTAGGTTTAGGGTTTAACCCTAAACTCTTCCCGAGCCATAACTCTTTATGGAGAGCTCGGTTTGCCTTTCTGTAAAAAGGTAAAATGATCGTAATTGAAAGCTCTACGCAACCGTGTCCACTACCTAGCCTAATTGTACATCATGTGGCTTTTATTTAAGAAATTAAGAAAATCTCTTAAGGTAGTAACCCAAAGTGGATGTTTGGGGTTGATATGTTTGGCTAGATTTGGAAAAATTTTTACTCACCTTGCCCTTGAGTGGTATGTGCGTGAAAGTTTGAAGTAGTGACTTGTTTTACACCTACCTATGCATGTTTACTCGCTACTTGAGACGCTAGTCTCCCCGGCAACGGCGCCAAATGTTTACTCTTTCCTACCGCTTTCGTAGGAAGAGCTGGGTATTCTATGTTGCAGGGTTTCGAGGCTTTTTGTCACCTACAGATATATTGGAATTGTCATTGTAGTATATATGTAGCTTAGGACCTCGAGTCGTGTTCCGGTGAGAGACGTAGGCTTAAGTGTGGTGAGTAAACATAATGCAAGCATGTGTAAAAGGCACGTAAACCATTGTTGTTGGGGTAATGAAGGCTTTCGCCTTCATTGGGGTTGTAGGGTTTAGGAGGAGTTTAAGGTTCAGAAGGAGGTTCCTTTAGAAAGAGTTCAGGGTTAGAAAGAGTTCCAGGGTTCAGAAGGAGGTTCCAAGGTTTAGAAGGAGTTCAGGGTTAGGAGGAGGATCCAAGGTTCAGAGTAAAGTACATGGTGGAGAACTCGTCTCCCTCGTAGATCATTGAGTTTAAGGGTTTAGGAAAGCATAGGAGTGGGAGAGGAAGAAGGTGTAAGAGCATGGGTGAAGTAAGAGAGAGAGGAGGAAGGAGGAGGAGGGAAGAGGAGGGAGAGGGAGGAGAGAGGAGGAGGAGGAGGAGGAGGGAGGAGGAGGAGGAGGAGGAGGAGGGAGGAGGAGGGAGGAGGAGGAGGGAGAAGGGAGGAGGAGAGGGAGAGGATGGGTTGCAGGGTTGGAGGAGAGGGGAGAAGGGTTGCAAGGTTAGGACATGCTTTTGGACGTGCAGTGCAAGGAAGCATGGACACTTGAGACAAATGCTTGGAATACCAATGTAGACTCAACACAATGCCCCAAGAGTGTGGGCTTCATTCCATTATGGGGTATTTATACAAGTTGGAGAGCTTCTCTCTCTGCATGTAACACAAAGTCGTATCACAAAGTTGTAACACAAAGTTGTATCACAAAGTTGTAACACAAAGTTGTGTCACAAAGTCGTAACACAAAGTTGTATCACTTTCTCTCTCTACATGTAGAAGTTGTAACACAAAGTTGTTACACAAAGTTGTAACACAAAGTTGTGTCACAAAGTTGTATCACAAAGTTGTTACACAAAGTTGTAACACAAAGTTGTGTCACAAAGTCGTAACACATTCTCTCTCTTCATGTAGAAGTTGTAACACAAACTTGTAACACAAAGTTGTTACATAAAGTCGTAACATAAAGTTGTGTCTAGAAGTTGTAACACAAAGTTGTAACACAAAGTTGTATCACAAAGTTGTATCACCTTCTCTTTCTTCATAAGTTCATGTTGGCACAGAGTCAACAGTGCTTGATCGGATAACATACCTAGCAACGTGTTTTTTTACGGATGTGCATGACACTAGAGTAAAATTAGTATTTAATGCTCGATCGACCATGCAAAGGATATCCGATGGGCACAACAAATTTCCTATGCCTCAACCTAGGTGGTATTGAAATGTTCTCAAAGAGGCACACCCATCCGATAAGTACTTGGATAGATAACACACCTAAGGGCATGTTTTTTGGCGGATGTGCATATCACTAGGGGAAAAACGGTGTATAATGCATGATCGGCCAAGCAAATCATATCCGATGGTCACAATACTTTGCACCCACCTCAACCTAGTTGAAAGATACTTGCATGCAAAGTGGATCCCCCATCTGATAAGTACTTGTTTGAATAACACACCTAGGACCGTGTTTTTTTATGGTTGTGCATTACACTAAGGGAAAAACGGTGTTTTATGCTTGATCCACAATGCAAAGCATATCCAATGGGCATAATACTTTGCACACACCTTCAACTAGGTGGAATTGAATTACATGCAAAGTGGCATTCCCATCGCATAAGTACTTGATCGGATAACACACCTAGCAGCGTGTTGTTTTACGGATGTGCATGACACTAAGGCAAAAATGGTATTTAATGCTCGATCGACCATGCAAAGCATATCCAATGGGCACAATACATTTCCTACACTTTATCCTAGGTGGTATTGAAAGGTTCTCAAAGAGTCACATCCATCCGATAAGTACTTGGTCAGATAACATATCTAAGGGCGTGTTTTTTTGCGGATGTGCATATCACTACGGGAAAAATGTTGTATAATGTGTAATCGACCATGTAGAGCATATCCGATGGTGACAATACTTTGCACACATCTCAACCTAGTTGAAACGGACTTGCGTGCAAAGTGGAGCCCCCATCCGATAAGTACTTGTTTGATTAACACACCTAGGACCGTGTTTCTTCATGGTTGTGCATGACACTAAGGGAAAAACGGTGTTTTATGCTTGATCCACAATGCAAAGCATATCCGATGGGCACAATAATTTGCACACACCTTCAACTAGGTGTAATTAACTTACATGGAAAGTGGCACGCCCATCCCATAAGTGCTTGATCAGATAACATACCTAGCAGCGTGTTTTTTCGGATGTGCATGACGCTAAAGCAAAAATAGTATTTAATGCTCGATCAACCATGCAAAGGATATCCGATGGGCACAAAACTTTTCCTACATCTTAACCTAGGTGATATTGAAATGTTCTCAAAGAGGCACACCCATCCGATAAGTACTTGGTCAGATAACACTCCTAAGGCCGTGTTTTTTTGCAAATGTGCATATCACTAGGGAAAAAACGGTGTATAATGCGTGATCGACCATGAAAAGCATATGCGATGGTGACAATACTTTGCATGAACCTCAACGTAGTTGAAACGTGTATAAGTACTTGGTCAGATAACACTCCTAAGGCCGTGTTTTTTTGCGAATGTGCATATCACTAGGGAAAAAACTGTGTATAATGCGTGATCGACCATGCAACGCATATTCGATGGTGACAATACTTTGCATGCACCTCAACGTAGTCAAAATGGACTTGCATGCAAGGTGGAGCCCCCATCCGATAAGTACTTGTTTGAATAACACACCTAGGGCCATGTTTTTATATGGTTGTGAATGACACTAAGGCAAAAACTGTGTTTTATGCTTGATCCACAATGCAAAGCATATCCGATGGGCACAATAATTTGCGCAAACCTTCAACTAGGTGGAATTGACTTAGATGCAAAGTGGCATTCCCATCGCATAAGTACTTGATCGGATAACACACCTAGCAGCGTGTTTTTTTACGGATGTGCATGACACTAAAGCAAAAATGGTATTTAATGCTTGATCGACCATGCAAAGCATATCCGATGGGCATAATACTTTTCCAATGCCTTAACCTAGGTGGTATTGAAATGTTTTCAAAGAGGCATACCCATCTGATAAGTACTTGGTTAGATAACATACCTAAGGGCGTGTTTTTGTACGGATGATGTGCATATCACTACGGGAAAAACGTTGTATAATGTGTAATCCACCATGCAGAGCATATCCGATGGTGACAATACTTTGCACACGTCTCAACATAGTTGAAACAGACATTCATGCAAAGTGGAGCCCCCATCCAATAAGTACTTGTTTGATTAACACACCTAGGACCGTGCTTTTTCATGGTTGTGCATGACACTAAGGCAAAAACGGTGTTTAATGCTTGATCGATAATGAAAAGCTTATCCGATGGGCACATTACTTTGCACACACCTTCAATTAGGTGGAATTGACTTACATGCAAGGTGGCACATCCATCCCATAAGTGCTTGATCGGATAACATACCTAGCAGCGTGTTTTTTTACGGATATGCATGACACGAGCAAAAATAGTATTTAATGCTCGATCGACCATGCAAAGGATATCTGATGGGTACAAAAATTTTCCTATGCCTCAACCTAGGTGTTATTGGAATGTTCTCAAAGAGGCACACCAATCCAATAAGTACTTGGTCAGATAACACACCTAAGGGCGCGTTTTTTTGTGGATGTGCATATCACTAGGGGAAAAACAATGTATAATGCATGATCGGCCATGCAAAGCATATCCGATGGTCACAATACTTTGCATGCAGCTTAACCTAGTTGAAAGATACTTGCGTGAAAAGTGGAGCCCCCATCTGATAAGTACTTGTTTGAATAACACACCTAGGACCATGTTTTTTTATGGTTGTGCATTACACTAAGGCAAAAACAATGTTTTATGCTTGATCTACAATGCAAAGCATATTTGATGGGCACAATACTTTGCACACACCTTCAACTAGGTGGAATTGAATTACATGCAAAGTGGTATTCCCATCGCATAAGTACTTGATCGGATAACACACCTAGTAGCGTGTTTTTTTATGCATGTGCATGTCACTAAGGCAGAAATGGTATTTAATGCTCGATCGACCATGCAAAGCATATCCAATGGCCACAATACTTTTCTTATGCCTTAACGTAGGTGGTATTGAAATGTTCTCAAAGAGGCACACCCATCCGATAAGTACTTGGTCAGATAACATACCTAAGGCCGTGTTTTTTAGCTGATGTGCATATCACTACCGGAAAAACGTTGTATAATGTGTAATCGACCATGCTGAGCATATCGGATGGTGACAATACTTTGTATACATCTCAACCTAGTTGAAAAGGAATTGTGTGCAAAGTGGAGCCCCCATCCGATAAGTACTTGTTTGATTAACACACCTAGGACCATGTTTTTTCATGGTTGTGCATGACACTAAGGCAAAAACGGTGTTTTATGCTTGATCGACAATGCAAAGCATATCCGATGGGCACAATACTTTGCACACACCTTCAACTAGGTGGAATTGACATACATGCAAAGTGGCATGCCCATCCCATAAGTGCTTGATCGAATAACATTCCTAGCAGCGTGTTTTTTGACGGATGTGCATGACACTAGAGCAAAAATAGTATTTAATGCTCGATCAACCATGCAAAGCATATCTGATAGGCACAACACTTTTCCTACGCATGACACTAGCAAAAATAGTATTTAATGCTCGATCGACCATGCAAAGGATATTCGATGGGCACAACACTTTTCCTATCCTACACCTCAACCTAGGTGGTATTGAAATGTTCTAAAAGAGGCACACCCATCTGATAAGTACTTGGTCAAATAACACACCTAAGGGTGTGTTTTTTTGCGGATGTGCATATCACTAGGGGAAAAATGGTGTATAATGTGTGATCCGCCATGCAAATCATATTCGATGGTGACAATACTTTGCATGCACCTCAACCTAGTTTAAATGGACTTGCGTGCAAAGTGAAGCCCCCATCTTATAAGTACTTGTTTGAATAGCGCACCTAGGACCATGTTTTATATGGTTGTGCATGACACTAAGGCAAAAACGGTGTTTTATGCTTGATCGACAATGCAAAGCATATCCGATGGGCACAATACTTTGCACACACCTTCAACTAGGTGGAATTGACTTACATGCAAAGTGGCATTCCCATCGCATAAGTACTGTGATATGGAGTAAAAATAACTCACATCACAATCAAATCAACAGGTTGCAACCACTTAAAAACATCATCTATGGTCTTTTGATTATTGCTAAGTACATTAGAAACAAGAGGATCGGCCATATATGCACATCTCTGTATATATAGGGGAAGTTGTTATAAAACCATACTGCAATAAAAGGAAAAGAATATTAGTTCATTTGATCCAATGGAAATACAAAAGTATAAAGTCAAGAGAAAGTTTGTGTCAAACCTGAGGATGGCTATTATGACCTTGTCATTAACCTCTTTCTTGGAGTTTAAAAGGATTGAAATGTCCTCGTCATTGAATATAAAAGTAAGAGGTTATTCTCGAACTTGAAACCTAACTTGAAATGACTTCTCCATCTGCTGCAAGGTATGATTATTTTCTAAACTCATCCGATGGATGCCAGAGTAGCTTTGCTTTCTTGAGCTAAGCTTCCTATATTCTCTACTCTAGCTATGTCCTCCTCATCCTCCTCCTTTTCCTCCTCCTATAAAAGGATAAAATAATTTTGAGATTCAAAAATTTTAATTAATTATAATTTAAAAAAGGATTTTAAATAAATAAAGAAAATTAAGGATAAGTTTTCATACCTCTAGATATCTTTGTGGTCTTTTTATGTAACCTTTTGAGACAAGGTCAATGTCATATTCATCTCCTTCAGCTTCCTTACTATCGCTGGTGTCCTCACTATCATATCCAAAGCTTTCAACATTTTCATCCTCTTTCTTGCTCTCATCATACATGGCCATCTCTATGTTAGCATCCTCTTCATGTGAGATCAGACCTTTCTTATCATACTTTATTGTGAGAGAAGCCATGGTATCAAGGCATTCCAAGCAAGCAGGGCTCTTAATAATATTTACATGGTGTCCTTTTCTAATAAGAGCTTTAAATAAATGTCCCATTCGACACAATGTGACTTCCCATTTGGGTGGCAGCAAAAATTCCATTATACTAATTAAAAGATCAGCACTTTTTGCTGGCCTTTCATAGTGATTTGCATAACAATGGAGGGGACTTGGAGCTTCATGCTCTTCTAGCACTAGTTGTAATCTCTTTGCATTCCCTCTTATGTTGTTCTGTAAGGAGTAATCATTGTAAGGGCTCTTCATGCACAAGAAAAAGGTTTCAAGACTCTGTATCTTGAGACTGCATTCTCTCTTGTCTCTCTTTCTTGAGTATATACCATTCAAATCTTTTAAAGCTCATTGCCATATTGTTTTTCTAGGGTACCAGACATTTTTTCCTTGTCATCTTTATCAGCAAATATGACTATGTTACATAGTCCCACTCTACCAATGGTGGTATGTAATATTCTATCAAGGAGTTGACGAATGTCATCCGGTGATATTTCATAGACAAAGAAAAGCTAAGGCCTCTCCCAAGCAGTGTTGTCGGACAAGAAATCATTCAATGAAACTCCCTTGCACTCAACACTCTTTCCAATCTCTGAAATGATCTCATGTATGAAAAAAAAGCCCTTATTCAAAGTTTTTGCTTTTCTGAGAGTGTGCTTATTGATGACTTTTTTATGCATACACATTTTCCGAAATTTCACTTGCCATAGAAGGAGTAATTTCAGATCCATCATCTTCTACCTTCACCCATTTGTGCGCTCAAGCCTTCTGTTTAGCCGACGGTAAACCTGACCTGTTGGATGATGCAATCTTCCATGCAATGATCTTTATCCTTTTGCCAAAAAACGATTCTTCGGACATTAATTTCTCTACAACAAGACTTGCATATTTGTTTAGTTTCTTAGAGGCCTCCACATTGAAGCCATCATCTATTTTTTCTCAATCTTCTTTGCCTTTTCTTTAATCAATGATGGAGCCTCATATGTGATCTCCCTTCTCACATGCAAGACACACGTCTTTTATCTGATGAAAAACTTCATCATGATGGAAAAGTATGCTTGTGTAGTATTGATACATGTCCCTAACTGTCTTAAAGCTTGTAATCACCTCTGTTCTTTCCTGCTTTCCCCTTGGTACAATGGCACTCAAGCATGTGTAGAAGTCAATAAGATTATCCGCTTCCACTTTAGTTGCAGTTCTTTTGAGAGTGGTCACAGGAGAATGAAAAGTTCTCCATATGGTCCTAGCTTTGAGCAACATCTCTATAGTGAAGGTGATCTTTCGTAGCGCATGAATGTCATGATTAAGTCTTTTTGACTCAATCAAATATTTTTTCTCGTTCTTGAAGATACAAATGCTTGCAGAATAGTAGTGGAATTGAGGCACACTCGCAAAGGTTTGATAAGTAATTTCTCTTTGTTGTATGCCTCTCTAAAACACTCATTACAAACATAGGCATAGTGTTGACCATCTATTGCCTCAAATGTGCAATGAGCTAAGAAATTTCTCTGGGCATCCTTTATATGTCGATTTGGATAATTAGCTGAACTCTGTACTTCCTGAAGTGAGGAAACTTGTTTTCCAAGGAATCTAGTGAATTGCATCTCAGAATCTATAGGCTGAAAGAAATTGATGGATTGACTAGAATCTCCTTTGACTGGCCAAAATGCCCTTGGACGAATTACCAAATTAGAAACAACTAGTTTTTTCCCATCAATCAAAGCCTGAAAAATCTTTTCAACATAGACAATATCTAAGGTCTTGCTGTTGGTGAAGATGCCTGCTTTGACCACTGTTGAAGCATGTATAACTTGAGTCTTCTAGCCCTCCTATATACATCCTAGATCCTCATCTGTTCACTGCCTCATTCAAGCAAAGTTTAGGTTCTTCATTGATAGCATTTCTGCTTCTGAATCTGACTCCATTTCAAGAGCCTATGCATCCTCTTCATGTTCTTCCTCTTCTCTTCTTTGCCCTTTCTTTGTAGATGAATGATCTCTTTTTTGAGTTATAGGACTTGGAACTGTACCTCATGAAGTACTCGCCTTTTCATTTGATGTCGGGGTTTATTTTTTAGGGGCTCTATGTGAACCAATTTAGATTTCCCTACTTCTTCTTCTATTGCCTCCACTTCAAGTATACTCAAGGGTTGCACTTGTTCTGTTATTCCATCAACTTCATGACTTACACCATCTAAGTGAGTAATACCATGAACGAGAGATGCATGTGCATGTCTTGTCTCAACCAATTCAATTCTTGTCTCAAATGCATGTGCATGTCTTGTATCATCTGATGCATGGCGTGTCTCAACCAATTCAATTCTTGTCTCACATGTAGATCCCTTGAAAGCATCCACGTGTACAAGACCCTCATCAAATGCTACAATGTGTTATGTCTCATCCACTCCAGTTCCTCTCTCATTTGTATTACCCTGAACCAGGTCTACATGGCGTGTCTCATCACTTCCTTTATCATGTGTGGATTCTTGCACCTTAGGTCCCTCCAATGAAGTTGAACCTTGTTCAATGACACCCTAAAAGTATTCAAGGATTATCTTTGACTGCATTTTTCTTTCTTCCTCAATGGGAAATTCCTCCCACACATGTTGGAGGATCTCCAATGTAGGAACCAATTCAAGAAATCTAGGTGCTTTTGGCGGCGGCATCACAAAGTGCATTGCATCTTTCTTTGAAAGAAGAAACAATCTGTTGCTCATTCTTGACTTTGTGTAAATCATCTTTGTATTGCTATCTTTTTCAATTTTTATTCCTAGTAAGGTGCCCCCTTGAATCAAATTGCTCTTTAAGAAAGATACATCTGATGCCTGCTCATCTTTCTCCTACTCTCTCTTTGTCATCACTAGAATGAGATTTCTTTTGCTCAATACCAAGAACCATGCTTTCTTTGTTGTGTCAACAATGGTCAAGTTTGTGAAGTCCTTCGGGGCATAAATTC